>NC_053490.1:527784247-528054247 GCF_905171775.1 Rana temporaria | reverse complement strand
CAATCAATTATGGAGTATTTGCAGTTAGAACACATTTGGAGTTTTTACGGCTCTATGATTGCATGAAAATGCGAAGTTTATTAGGTAGTCCCCATCCCCAGATTAAAAATTGTAGGTTGAAGAAAAAGGCAGAAGAGAGTAGCCAAAGGAACTGGGAATGTTTGGGTTCTCCTGGCCTTCCCAGTGATGACCCGCCCTTAAGACCTTCCCCTCTGGCCTATAGCAGAATGACGGGCGGGTGGTGGCTTTACCGATCTGAGTAGATGTCATTTGATGTCCTTTCAGTCCCGAGGCCTTGCAGTGGCGCGATCTGTTACCGGTTGTGTCCAATGGACACAGCCAATGACTGATCAGTGTAACGGTGTTCTGACAAGAAGTGCCCCCCCATCGAATAGTGCCCGGGACGAACGGCACATGTGCTGCATCATAGCACAACCGCTGAGCTGATGTAACCATGGCGTATGCGCACATCGTAAGATGGCACTGTAACAGAATCTCAAATGGGACAGGGGTTAACGCCGTTTAAGATATTCCATTCCGAACCCAAGACAGCTATCGACACGCCACAATCCGGCGAACACGTCCCATACAAATTCCCCCAGTAACGAGACACAGCTCTGTTTGAGGTTCAAAGTGAATAGACTCCTTAATGAGAAAATCAGGCTCTTATATACAGTTAGTAACCAAAATGAACAATGACTCAACTCCACCCACCTCATCACACAATGTGCCCAATACACATCTTTTTGGTAGACATTCTGGCACCATCTCTGACATAATTTACATGAGCTAATTAACTAATCATTTACCCAGACATTAAGCTAATTAACTAATCATTTACCCAGACAAGGTGACTTCAAGATATGACCTTTCAAGGTAGACATTCCGGCTCCTCTCACCTGCTATACAATACACACATTATTTTAGTAGACATTCTGGCCTTTAGACTGTCTGTTAACTTGCAATACACACATTATCAATAGACCTTCACACAATACAGTGTCAATTAGCACAAGCCACAATGACAGATCTTCTTCAGGAGCCATCCTAGATTCATTTACATCACAACAGACAACATTAACACCTAACAGTATGTGTCTCCACATGGAATGAGTCACTCTTTCAATTAACCTGTTGAGTTCAGAATCAACAAACAGTAATTAGTTCTTTAACGATATCCTGGAATATATTGTGGATAATCATTACTACCCCATCTCAGGTAGTCCAAGATATTCTGAATCCATTATTTCCTGGCTCATACTTTGTAAGAGCTTCTGGGTTCCACGGGGGGGGGGGGGGGGGGGGGACGGGACCGTAGTTCTCAGATTGTGCATCACTGCTGCCGGAGGGCGGCTAACAGAGAGGCACAATGTGAGAACTATGGTCTCCCCCCACTGTATGTATAGGTTTCAATTGTGCCTGTGAAATAGTATCTCCCATCGAGAGATTCCTCCTACGGCACGTCACTCCAGCTGATCGGCAACTCAGCTGGAGTGCGGCTCCGTCCTGCGCATGCGCGGGTACTATTCGATGGGGGGAATTTCTCGACAGAACGCCGGCTACTGGCACGATGACCAATCACAGCAGGTCACATGACAGTTGTACACCATGGATGACTTCCTTTCATGTCCTCAATTATTTTACATTATATTATTATTATACAGGTTTTATATAGCGCCAACAGTTTGCGCATTGCTTAACAATTGCGTACAATTGTCTTGCTAACTGTGATTGCTCAATGTGATCACACGGTACAGACAGGGCCAATCGCAGTCCATCTGTACCATGTGATTAGCTTTGACCAATCACAGCTAATCATAACAAAACAAAATTAATAAATCAGTTTCATTCAGTAAAATGCTTGCTTATAACAATGTAATTCACTGCTATAAGCAATCATAATGTGTAAAAAAAAAAAATAATAAAAAAAATCCTGAAAAAATAAAAAAATCCTGATCACTTTCTTTGAGTGGTACAATGTTACTATGTAACATTATATTACCCTGTCACAGTGTGTTACAAAAAGAATTGCAAAAAAGGAAGAAAATGTAATACAAAATAAAAAAATGAAGAAAGTATTTTTGTTATTTTTATTTTTTGTACTGTCACCAGTCAGGCTCGCTGATTACCATCACACCAGTTATATGATGATCCTGTACTGCACTGATGACAGTATGTAAAAAAAAAATATATATATATATTTTTTTTGAATTTTTTTATTTTTCAAAAAATTATGACAAAAAATAAATAAACTTAAAAAAAAAACACGCTATGCCTCTTATTAACCTCTTCCTTACGAGGCCTTTGTGAAAAGACGCCGGCTGGAACCCTCCCGCGATGTCTGCCGGGCACCCGCGATTTCCGGAAACCACGGCAGGAGTGTGGATCTGTGTGTGTTTAAACACACAGATCCACCTCCTGTCAGAGGTGAGGAGACCGATGCTGTGTTCCCAGTACAGAGGAACACACATCAGTCTCCTCCCCTTGTGAGTCCCCCTCCCCCTACAGTTAGAACACACTTTAGGGAACATAATAACCCCTTCAGCGCCCCCTAGTGTTAACCCCTTCCCTGCCAGTCACATTTACACAACAATCAGTGCAGTTTTATAGCATTAATCGCTGTAGAAATGTGAATGGTCCCAAAAACGTGACAAAAGTATCCGATGTGTCCGCCGCAATGTCACGGTCACAATAAAAATCGCAGATCGCCGCCATTACTAGTAAAAAAAATAATAATAAATAAAAATGCCATAAATCTATTCCCTATTTTGTAGACACTATGGCCGGGATTCACATACATTGGCGCATATTTATGCCGGCGTAGCGTATCTAATATACGCTACGCCAACGTCGCGCAGAGAGGCAAGCACCGAATTCTCAAAGCACTTGCCTCCCAAACTGCGCTGGGTTCCCTCGGCGTAGGCCGTCGTAGGTGGAAGTGGGCGTGAGTCATGCCAATGAGGCGTGACCCCATGCAAATGATGGGCCAAGCGTCATAGAAGTACTTAAAACGAACGGCGCATGCGCCGTCCCGTGGCCGCATCCCAGTGCGAAAGCTCAGAATCACGTCAAAACATCTGCCTAAGATACGTCGAATCACTGCCTACGACCTGAACGTAACCTACGCCTAGTCATATTCATGTACTACGTAAACGACGTAAAATACGACCGCTTGTGTTCCCTGGTCCATACCTTTGCATGAGTTGCGCCTCCTATATGGGAAATAACTTCAAGCCGGACGTACGACTTACGCAAACCGCGTATATTATGTGCCGGGCGCAAGTACGTTCGTGAATCGGCGTATCTCCCTCATTTGCATATGTAGAAAATCAATGGGAGCGGCAAATGCGCCCAGCGTAAATATGCGCCCACGATAGGACGGCGTAGGCAAGTTACGCCGGTCATAGGAAGCCTATGTTTAGGCGTATCTCAGATTGTGGGCACGGCGCACAGATACGACGGCGCATAGTTACACTTACGCGGCGTATCTCGAGATACGTCGGCGTAAGTCCTTTGTGAACCCGGGCCTATAACTTTTGCGCAAACCAATCACTATACGCTTATTGCGATTTTTTTACCAAAAATATGTAGAAGAATACGCATCGGTCTAAACTGAGGAAAAAATATGTTTTTTTTTTTTAATTGTGGTATTTATTAAATCAAAAATTAAAAAATATTGTGTTTTTTTTTCTAAATTGTCGCTCTTCTTTTGTTTATAGCGCAAAAAATAAAATCCGCAGAGACGATCAAATACCACCAAAAAAAAGCTCTATTTGTGGGGGGGAAAAAAACATAAAGATTTCATTTGGGTACAGTGTTGCATGACCGCGCAATTGTCATTCAAATTGCAACAGCGCTGAAAACTAAAAATTGGTCTGGGCAGGAAGGGGGTGAAAATGCCCTGTATGGAAGTGGGATACCTTGGACTGTCTACTTTCTAAAAAAAGGTCTCGTTTGGGGGGTATTCGTGCTGTCCTGACGTTTTAGGGCTTCAAGAAATTAGATCAGTACATCAGGATTGTTTGTGGACTCTATTAGCTGGATTCAGAAAGCCCGCCCTAACTTTGCGGCGGCGTAGTGTATCGTGTTTACACTACGCCGCCGTAAGTTATCGAGGCAAGTACATGATTCACAAAGTACTTGCCTGCTAAGTTACGGCGGTGGAGCGTAAATCAGACGGGCGTAATGGCTCCTAATTCAAATTTAGCTGAGGGGGGCGTGTTTTATGGTAATGGGGGGGTAACCTTACGTGATTAACGTATTTTACGAACGACGCATGCGCTGTCCGCCTACATATCCCAGTGTGCATTGCGCCAAAGTACGCCGCACGGTCCTATTGCTTTCGACGTGGACGTAAATGACGTAAATCCCTATTCACGGACGACTTACGCAAACGACGTAAAATTTTCGAATTTCGACGTGGGAACTATGGCCATACTTAACATTACTATTGCAGCTATTTGATGGAATAACTTTAGGCCTCATAATGCGTTACGTAAACGGCGTATCTGTACTGCGTCGGCCGGGCGTACGTTCGTCAATAGGCGTATCTAGCTGATTTACATATTCTATGCCGACCGCAATGGAAGCGCCACCTAGCGGTCAGCCTAAAAATTACATGGTGTAAGACACTTACGCCGCTCGTATCTGAGCCTAATTTAAGCGTATCTGGTTACCAGAATACGCTTAAATTAGCGCCGGCGCAAATTCAGACTTAGGCCGGCGTATCTACTGATACGCTGGCCTAAGTCTTTCTGAATCCACCTATATAACTTTCCTACCTAGTAAATAGTAAATAATATGGGGCCATATTCTGAGTAAGGATACGATGGAGTATCTCAGGATACTCCATCGTATCTCTCTTTTTTGGCCCGTGTATCTATGCGAGTGATTCTTAGAATCATTTTCGCATAGATACACTTAAGATCCGCCATGTGTAAGTCACTTACACTGTCGGATCTTAAATATAATTACTCCGCCCGCCGCTAGATGGCTTTTACGTTCAGGTCTCATTTGTTTATGCAAATGAGCCTGATACGCCGATTCCCGAACGAATTTGCGTCGCGTAACCGTCGCTAACGTCGTTTGCGTAAGCGTAAACTTACCCCTGCTATATGAGGGGTAAGTTTACGCAAGTCCCACGTAGGCCATGTTAAGTATGGCGTCGGGTCCGCGTCGTGTTTTTCCGTCGCTACGTCGTTTCCCTAAGTCGTTCTTGAATACGACTTTACGTCAATGACGCACACGTCGGCGTCATTGACGTTTTACGCCGAGAACTGGAGCATGCACAATGGGCTATTTTAAGCCTGGCGCATGCGCAGTTCGTTAGAATCGGGGGCACTCTTAATTTAAATAGAAGCCGCCCCCTTGGAGATACGCGTGGCTACGCCGGGCCATTTACACTCCGCCGCCCAAAACTACGGAGCAAGTGTTTGGGGAATACAGCATTTGCTCCTGTAGGTTGGGGCGGCGGAGTGTAAATGGCTTACGCGACGCCCGCGGGAAATCTAGGAGAATATGGCCCATAATTTATAACTAAATAGTTACAGCAACAATAATAACAGTTAGAAAAAAAGATTGACAACATAGACTACACCTATCGTATGTACACTGGGAAACTAGAAATATAACCTTTTGAAAGTATTACATAATTTTTAATAACACGCTTATTTTGTTCTTTTTATTTTTTTTTTTATTTTTTTTAGTTTGTACCTTTTTTAAATAATTACCATTCAGCCTAAAGACAACCACTTGGTTTATTCAACTTTTGCATGTGCTTTGCAGAACCCAGCTGCTTTGCCTATCTTTAGCCAAAAGGAGACCAGTTATATAAATATTCCGGTAATTATTCTCTGAGACTACCTGCCTTTGTGAACTGAAAGGACGACTAAAATCGTTTTGAGGTTATTAATAAAGAACAGTTTGGGTCTAGAATACCATTCAGCAGGCAAGAAAAAAAAAAACATTCAAAGGAAAGGAGACATGAACATCAGGTGTAGTGATTTTCTACTGTGCAAAAGATAAAAGCTGTTTTGTTTTTTTTGTCACCAAAAATAATAAAACTTGATTTCCATTAATTAGTCAAACTGAAAAAAAGAGCTGTTGGCTTTGAATAATACAGAGCTGCCTTGTTTTTTTTTACAGCTTTTTGAAAATTAATTAATTATTTACAATGCAGTCTCCAGCTCCAATCCCCCCCACCCCCCTCCTTTTTTTTTTTTTTTTAGATATGAAACATTATTATTTTTATTTATTTTTTAACCACTTAAGCCCCGGACCATATTGCTGCCTAAAGACCCAAGGTGTTTTTACAGTTTGGGACTGCGTCGCTTTAACAGACAATTGCGCGGTCGTGCGACGTGGCTCCCAAACAAAATTGGCGTCCTTTTTTTCCCACAAATAGAGCTTTCTTTTGGTGGTATTTGATCACCTCGGCGGTTTTTATTTTTTGCGCTATAAACAAAAATAGAGCGACAATTTTGAAAAAAATGCAATATTTTTTACTTTTTGCTATAATAAATATCCCCCAAAAACATATATAAAACATTTTCTTTCCTCAGTTTAGGCCGATACGTATTCTTGTACCTATTTTTGGTAAAAAAAATCGCAATAAGCGTTTATCGATTGGTTTGCGCAAAATTTATAGCGTTTACAAAATAGGGGATAGTTTTATTGCATTTTTATTAATTTTTTTTTTTTAATACTAATGGCGGCGATCAGCGATTTTTTTCGTGACTGCGGCATTATGGTGGACACTTCGGACAATTTTGACACATTTTTGGGATTTTTGTCATTTTCACAGCAAAAAATGCATTTAAATTGCATTCTTTATTATGAAAATGACAGTTGCAGTTTGGGAGTTAACCACAGGTGGCGCTGTAGGATTTGGTGTACACTGTGTGTGTTTACAACTGTAGGGGGGTGTGGCTGTAGGAATGACGTCATCGATCGAGTCTCCCTATATAAGGGATCACTCGATCGATGCAGCGCCATAGTGAAGCACGGGGAAGCCGTGTTTACATACGGCTCTCCCCGTTCTTCAGCTCCGGGGAGCGATCGCGATGGAGCGGCTATAAAAAAATAGCCGCGCCGTCGTCCCGGATCGCTTCCCGAGGGGACCCGACCGCCGCAAGTCGCGGGGGGGGGGGTCCCGATCGGACCCCCGACCCACGTCTAGGCAGGGACGTACAGGTACGCCAATGTGCCTGTACGTGCCATTCTGCCGACGTATATGTACATGCTGCGGTCGGGAAGGGGTTAAAGCTAAACCCTGGGCAAAAAAAAAAAATCTGCAGGTGTTTTTTTTTTAAAAAAACATATTTTTAAAGGCCACCATTGTGAGAACCTGAATATGATACAGCAGACCCCAGAGGACAAGAGGGCCTCCGTGATAGGCGGACACTGAACACAGTGCCTCCTGGGAAGCTGAGTGTTCCGCCTATCACGGAACAGAAGACGTAGGAGGCGCTGCTTTTGAAAAAAAACATACGGCCGTGATTCTGCATGTCTTTAGGATAAGGTAAGGTTAGGTTACCGGCGTATAAGACGACCCCCGACTTTCAAGAAGATCTTAAGGGGTTAGAAAGTCGTCTTATACGCCGTAAAATACGGTATGTTTTCCTTTGATTGCCATCTAGTGGCCATAATGCAGTATTGATAAAGGTATTTTAGGAGAATATGTATATTATGGCCACTAGATGGAGCTGATGAACATAGGAAATCAATGTATTAAAGGGGTTGTAAAGGCAGGGTTTGACAAATTTGCTTGGAATCTAGGAGCCAGCTAAAAAAGTTAGGAGCCAGAAAACGCGCCCCGTCCTGACGAGCTTGCTCGCAGAAGCGAACGCATACGTGAGCAGCGCCCGCATATGTAAACGGTGTTCAAACCACACATGTGAGGTATCGCCGCGATTGGTAGAGTGAGAGCAATAATTCTAGCCCTAGATCTCCTCTGTAACTCAAAACATGCAACCTGTAGAGTTTTTTAAACGTCGCCTATGGAGATTTTAAGGGTAAAAGTTTGTCGCCATTCCACGAGCGGACGTAATTTTGAAGCGTGACATGTTGGGTATAAATTTATCTTTCATAATATTAAAAAAAATGGGGATAACTTTACTGTTGTCTTATTTTTTTATTAAAAAAAGTGTATTTTTTTCCCCCAAAAAAAGTGCGCTTGTAAGACCGCTGCGCAAATACGGCGTGACAGAAAGTATTGCAACGATCGCCATTTTATTCTCTAGAGTGTTAGGATAAAAAATATATATAATGTTTGGGGGTTCTAATTAGAGGGAAGGAGATGGCAGTGAAAATAGTGAAAAATTACATTAGAATTGCTGTTTAACTTGTAGGGGCATATTCTTAAAGATCTGAGGCGGCGGAACGTATGTCCTTTACGTTACGCCGCCGCAAGTTTAAGTGGCAAGTGCCTGATTCCCAAACCACTTACCTGTAAACTTGCGGGGGCGTCGCGTAAAGTCCACCCGCGCAAGCCCTCCTAATTCAAATGATCCTGGTAGGGGGCGTGGATCATTTAAATTAGGCGCGCTCCCGCGCCGATCGTAATGCGCATGCTCCGTCGGGTAAATTACCCGACGTGCATTGCGCTAAATGACGTCTCACGGACATCATTTGTTTTGACTGTAACGTAAATGGCGTCCAGCGCCATTCACGGACGACTTACGCAAACGACGTTAAATTTTCAAATTTCGACGCGGGATCGACGGCCATACTTAACATTGAGTACGCCACCTAGGGGGCATGTTTATCTTTACGACGCGTATCGCTTACGGAAACGACGTTAAAACACTACGGCGGGCAAGCGTACGTTAGAGAATCGGCGTGACTAGTCATTTGCATATTCTACGCTGACCGCCACCTAGCGGTCAGCGTAAATATTGCAGCCTAAGATACAACGGCGCAGGCCGTCGTATCTTAGGCATGTTTAAGTGTATCTCAGTTTGAGAATACACTTAAACATAGGATCGGACTTACGTCGGCGTATCTGCTGATACGCCGGCGTAAATTATTTGAGAATATGGCCCTCAATGCTTAACTTGTAATACCAACGGCCACCACCGGATGGCGCCAGCTTACACATCTGGTGGTAATAACTTGTAATACCAATGGCTCACCACCAGATGGCGCCAGCTCGCAGAAAAAAAATATGTATTTCTAGTCGCCATGGCGACCTGGCGACCGGGATTTGTCGAGCCCTGTGTAAAGGTATGTGTTTTTTTTTTCACCTTAATGCATTCTATGCATTAAGGTGAAAAAACATCTCATTTTATTTTTATATATATATATATATATATATATATATATATATATATATATATATACATATATTTATTTTTTCCCCAATGAAAGTGAAGTTACCCTTTAAGTCTAATTAATCATGGCCACAAAAAATAATAAAATGAAAGGTATTTCTCAGGTCGGTATAGTATGCGATGCGAGAGACAATTTTCTCTGACCTTCGGAGTCTCTCTCTCTCTCTCTCGTCTCACCTGCAATGTGGATAACGATAAGAATTATTTGATTGCCTTCACTTTTCACCATGGAGAAATATCCGCATCGTTTTACTAAAAGCCTTTCATTTTTATGGCTGGATGGTAATTAGCTGTTTTTAATGAACTATATTAAGCAATACTGTTAGAAACCAAAATGGAATCGGCATTAACTGGCCTATTATTGGTTATCTTAATTACGACGTGAGTTGCATGGTAATGGGAGATGATACACGGTCAGAAACATAATCAGGAACCCCAAGCAAGTTTGAATCAAGCTTCTGGAGCAAATAGGGAAACAACGGGAGGAAAACGTTACAAAGTATCCATTACTGAGAATATTAGCTGGATTCAGAGAGAGTTAGGTCGGCGTATCAGTAGATACGCCGACCTAACTCGGAATCTGCGCCGTCGTAAGTTTAAGTGTATTCTCAAACTGAGATACACTTAAATCTATCTAAGATACGACAGCCTGCGCCGTCGTATCTTAGGGTGCAATATTTAGGCTGGCCGCTAGGTGGCGCTTCCATTGAGTTTGGCGTAACATATGTAAATAACTAAATACGCCTATTCACGAACGTACGTGCGCCCGTCGCAGTAAAGATACACCGTTTACGTAAGAGATACGCCGCCTAAAGATAAAGATGCCCCCTATTTGGCGTAGCCAATGTTAAGTACGGCCGTCGTTCCCGGGTCGAAATTTGAAAATGTTACGTTGTTTGCGTAAGTCGTCCGTGAATAGGGCTGGACGTAATTTACGTCCTCGTCGAAAACCAATACGTCCTTGCGGCGTACTTTGCCGCAATGCACACTGGGATATGTACACGGACGGCGCATGCGCCGTTCGTAAAAAAAACGTCGATCACGTCGGGTCACAGTTAATATGCATAAAACACGCCCCCCTCATCCTCATTTGAATTAGGCGCGCTTACGCCGGCCTATTCACGCTACGCCGCCGTAACTTAGGAGGCAAGTACTTTGGAAAAAATACAGTACTTGCCTCTCTGACTTACGGCGGCGTAGCGTGAATAAGCTATGCTACGCCGCCGCAAAGATGCGCGCCCCTACCTGAATCCAGCTATATGAGTCCTTAGTGGCTACAAGTGGTTTAAGGTTTATTAGTGATTTATTAGTGTTTTCAGCTTAAATCAGTATTAACCTTTTCACTGCCATTTCCGTTTTTGCATTGTTTTTTTTTTTCCCACCCATGTTTAACCACTTGATCTCCGGAAGGTTTTACCCCCCCTTCATGACATGGCAATTTTTTTGCGATACTGTGTTACTTTAACTGGCAATTGCGCGGCCGTGCGACGTGTGAGTACACTTCTCACATTTTCGTATCTTTTCATGTGTCAACACTGAAGAAATGACACTTTGCTACAATGTTGTGTAGTGAGTGTACAGCTTGTATAACAGTGTACATTTTCTGTCCCCTCAGAATAACTCAACACACAGCCATTAATGTCTAAACCGCCGGCGACACAAGTGAGTACACCCCTAAGTGAAAATGTCCAAGTTGGGCCCAAAGTGTCAATATTGTATGTGGCCACCATTATTTTTTAATCCTGGAGGTCACTATATATATATATATATATATATATATATATATATATATATATATATATTTTTTTTTATTTATATATATATATATATATATATATATATATATATATATATATATATATATATATATATATATATATATATATATATATATATATATATATATATATATATTTTTGTGTTTGTCACATTTTACTGAGCAAAGTGCCCACATTACCCTCCACTAATGAAGGTCTATATACTGTGACCCGGATTCAGATACGAGTTACGACAGCGTATCTCCAGATACACCGTCATAACTCTGAGTGTGCGTGGTCGTATCTATGCGCCTGATTCGTAGAATCAGTTACGCATTGATTTCCCTAAAATCCGACCGGCATAAGTCTCTTACGCCGTCGTATCTTAGGCTGCATATTTACGCTGGCCGCTAGGTGGCGCTTCCGTAGATTTCCGCGAGGAATATGCAAAGTAGGTAGATACGCCCATTCAGAAACGTACGTCCGCCCGGCGCATTTTTTTTTACGTCGTTTACGTTAGGCTTTTCCCGGCGTAAAGTTACCCCTGCTATATGAGGCGTATCCTATGTTAAGTATGGACGTCGGGCCAGCGTCGAATTTTCCGTCGATTGCGTAATTCGTTCGCGAATAGGGCTGTACGTAAGTTACGTTCACGTCGAAAGCATCGCCCATTTGCGGCGTAATTTGGAGCATGCGCACTGGATTACGTTCACGGACGGCGCATGCGCCGTTAGTCAAAAACGTCATTTACGTGGGGTCAGCCTTCGTTACCATACAATACGCCCACTGCATGGAGAATTTGAATTTCGCGGGCTTACGCCGGACCACATACACGACGCGCCTTAACTTAGGGCGCAAGTTATTTCTGAATACGGAACTTGCGCCCTAAGTTACGGCGGCGTAACGTATCTGAGATACGTTACGCCCGCCGATAGATACGAAAATGTATCTGAATCCGGGCCCCGGTGAATTTAATAGGATTTCTTCTGAATGTGATTTCCCCGGCGCAATATTGTATAATAATCCCCTTACAATAAGGAGTGAACATCAAACAATTTGTCTTGTGACCTGCGTGGCCTCCGATCTGCACAGGTATAGAAGAGAACACTCGACTGACTTTCTAATATCTTTTTGAAGTTGTATAAATCCATACTTTGATGTCCGACTGTTACCTCTGATGTACTTTCTGATGCGTCCTTCTAAGAACTTAACTTTTGCGGATAAGTTAATTAGCAGCCATATTATTATCATCTTTTCCTCCTCTTTAAGTCCTCATCCAAAACGCTACTTTTTAAGGGCGTTTGACAATTTTATTTTTCCTGCCTCTAATTGTGTTTGTGTGCATTAAACTTCATTGAAGGTTTACGCCTGCGTGTAAAGGCAGGTGTCCCAATGCTTTTGACAACATAGGCCCAGATTCTGAAAGGGCTTACGACGGCGCAACACCATGTACACCGTCGTAAGTCCTAATCTGGGCCGGCGTATCTATGCGACTGATTCTTACAGTAGAATCAGTTATGCATAGATAACCATAAGATCCGACAGGCGTAAAGCTCTTACGCTGTCGGATCTTAAATGCAATTTTTTTGTCGCCGCTAGGTGTCGCCTCCGTCGTTTTCCCGATCGAGTATGCAAATTAGCATAATACGCAAATTCCCGAACGTACGCCCCCTAGTGGTTAACTCCTTCCCTGCCAGTGGCATGTACACAGTAATCGGTGCATTTTTATAGGACTGATCGCTGTAAAAAAGATGACAATGGTCCCAAAATAGCATCAAAAGTGTCCGATGTGTCCGCCATAATGTCGCAGTCACGATAAAAATCGCAGATCGCCGCCATTACTAGTAAAAAAAAATGAATTATTAATAAAAATGCCATAAATCTATCCCCTATTTTGTAAACGCTATAACTTTTGCGCGAAACAATCAATACGCGCTTAGGGCCAGATTCACAAAAGAGATACGACGGCGTATCTCCTGATACGCCGTCGTATCTCTGAGATACGATTGTCGTATCTATGCGGCTGATTCATAGAATCAGGTTACGCATAGATAGCCCTAAGATCCGACAGGTGTAAGTGACTTACACCGTCGGATCTTAGTCTGCAATTCTAGGCCGGCCGCTAGGTGGCGATTCCATTGCGGTCAGCGTAGAATATGCAAATGACTAGTTACGCCGATTCACGAACGTCCGTTTTGCCCGTCGCTGTAATTTTACGTTGTTTCCGTAGAGATACGCGGCGTAAAACTAAGCATGCCCTCTAGGTGGTCTAACCAATGTTAAGTATGGCCGTCATTCCCGCATCAAATTTTTAAATTTCACGTTGTTTGCGCAAGTCGTCCGTGAATGGCGCTGGACGCCATTTACGTTAACGTCGAAACCAATGACGTCATTTAGCGCAATGCACGTCGGGAAATTTTAGGGACGGAGCATGCGCAGTACGTTCAGTGCGGGAACGCGCCTAATTTAAATGGTCCCCGCCCCATTTGAATTAGACGGGCTTGCGCCGAGCGGATTTACGCCGCCACAAGTTTACAGGTAAGTGCTTTGTGAATCAAGCACTTACGCTGTAAACTTAAACGTAACACATTTGTATGTGAATCTGGCCCTTATTGCGTTTTTTTTTTACCGAAAATATGTAGAAGAATACGTATCGGCCTAAACTGAGAAAGAAATCAATTTTGGGGGATATTTATTATAGCAAAAAGTAAACAATATTGCTTTGTTTTTTCAAAACTGTCGCTTTATTTTTGTTTATAGCGCAAAAAATAAAAACCACAGAGGTGATCAAATACCACCAAAAGAAATCTCTATTTGTGGGGGAAAAAGGACGCAAATTTTGTTTGGATGCAACGTCGCACGACAGCGCAATAGTCAGTTAAAGCGCCGCAGTGCAGAATGGCGAAAAATGGCCCGGTTATTGGGCAGCCAAATCCTCCGGGGATGAAGTGGTTAAGCAGTCCAGTATTTTGGGACGGGGGATCGGAGCCGATCAGCGCCGTTCGGAAATGCACGGAAAGGCCAGCTCGGCTAACCTCGAGAACGGAGTCTTTTCGAGGTTTGCCGAGGTCAGCCAAGGTGTCCTTGGGCCTTTCTGGCCGTTTCCGACGATCTCCGGTGCCCCCACCTCTGGCCACATGCGGTATTGCATGCCATTGAAGTCAATGCAGAACAAATTATTTTCGTTTTCCATTGACTTCAATGGGGAAAACTCGCTTTGATATGCGAGTGCTTTGGATTACGAGCATTCTCCTGGAACGGATTATACTCGTAATCTGAGGTTCCACTGTACTTGAATATCAAGACATCGCTTGTATATCAAGTCAAAATGTATTAAAAAAATGTATATTGTCTTGGAAAACGCTCTCAAACCAAGTTACTCTTAAACCAGGGTTTTACTGTATAGCCATTTTTAGAAGGGGTTCCCTGAGATCAAAATGTTACTTCAAGGGTTCCTCTGTATTAAAATGGTCGAGAAAGGCTGCTCTGACCCCAGATCACTACTGTGTCCAATAGTATTAGAGGCAGGGCCGATCCTAGGGTCACAGACGCCTGGGTGCAGTAATATTTCTGGCGCCCCAACATGGGCGTGGTCAACTCCTACCCATGTTTCTATGGCTACGACTCAAACACAGAGATGCTCCCCTAAGAAGTCTTCATTAGTGTCCCCCATCAGAGTCCCCCCAGCAGGTGTCCCCCATTAGACAGTGGGAGGTATGCGCTCTTGTCAGTTGCCAGCGGAGAGAGCAGGTGGGATGGGGAACCGCAGCACCCGCTATATGCGCTCCGCCTCTGGACACAGACAAGGAGGAGGGAGGGGAGCGCTTTGGAGCTTCAGCGCCCCCACCTCTGCGGCGCCTGGGTCCAGGGCACCCCGTGCACCCTGCCTAGGATCGGCCCTGATTGTAGGATGCATGAGCTCTGCAGGAGCTTTTGTAATTTGGTTGCCCAGCCACCACCCAGTCCCAGGGCACAGAGGGCAAGGAAAGAGTCCATAGCCCTATGTTAGCCATGCAAAAAAAAGGACAATCTTAAGTTTTCTTTTCTTCCTGTACAAGAAGTTGGGGATTATTATAATGGATGAGCATAGGTCATTTTCATCTAGGAAAACTATAATATAGGTAACAAAAAATCTCAAATGTCAAGTAAGGTCACAGCGGCTTCAATTCTGAGAATACTAAATGTGCAAATGGGCAAAGTCATCGTAAAACCATAAAAAGAAAAAAAAAAAGAATTCACACAAAAAAATATTATCCATTATTGGGCTCTTAAAAAAATACTCAACCCTGCCCGCATTCTCCACCATAAAAAAAAAAGAATACTCAACCCTGCCCGCATTCTCCACCATAAAAAAAAAGAATACTCAACCCTGCCCGCATTCTCCACCAAAAAAAAAAGAATACTAAACCCTGCCCGCATTCTCCACCAGAAAAAAAGAATACTCAACCCTGCCTGCATTCTCCACCAAAAAAAAAAGAATACTCAACCCTGCTCGCATTCTCCACCAGAAAAAAAAGACTACTCAAACCTGCCCGCATTCTCCACCAAAAAAAATACTCAACACTGCGCATTCTCCACCAAAAAAAAAGAATACTAAACCCTGCCCGCATTCTCCACCAAAAAAAAAAAGAATACTCAAACCTGCCCGCATTCTCCACCAGAAAAAAAAAGAATACTCAACCCTGCCCGCATTCTCCATCAGAAAAAAAAAGAATACTCAACCCTGCCTGCATTCTCCACCACAAAAAAAAGAATATTCAACCCTGTCCGCATTCTCCACAAAAAGTAAAAGAATACTCAAACCTGCCCGCATTCTCCACCAAAAAAATAAAAGAATACTCAACTCTGCCCGCATTCTCCACCAGAAAAAACAATTCTCAACACTGCCCGCATTCTCCACCAGAAAAAAAAAGACTACTCAACCCTGTCCGCATTCTCCACCAACAAAAAAAAGAATACTCAATCCTGCCAGCATTCTCCACTGGAAAAAAAGAATACTCAACCCTGCCCTCATTCTCCACCACAAAATTAAAAGAATACTCAACTCTGCCCGCATTCTCCACCAAAAAAAAGAATACTCAACCCTGCCTGCATTCTCCACCACCACCACAAAAAAAAAAGAATACTTAACCCTATCCGCATTCTCCACCACAAAAAAAATAATACTCAACCCTGTCCGCATTCTCCACCAGAAAAAAAAGAATACTCAAACCTGCCCGCATTCTCCACCAGAAAATAAAGAATACTCAACCCTACTCGCTGTCTCCACCAGAAAAAAAAGAATACTCAACCCTGCCCACATTCTCCACCAAAATAAAAAGAATACTCAAACCTGGCCGCATTCTCCACCAAAAAAAAAGAATACTTAAACCTGCCCGCATTCTCCACCAGAAAAAAAAAGACTACTCAACCCTGTCCGCATTCTCCACCATAAAAAAAGAATACTCAACCTTGCCCGCATTCTCCACCAGAAAATAAAATGAATACTCAACTCTGCCCGCATTCTCCACCAAAAAAAAAAGAATACTCAACCCTGCCCACATTCTCCACCACCACAAAAAAAAAAGAATACTCAACCCTATCCGCATTCTCCACCACAAAAAAAAGAATACTCAACCCTGCCTACATTCTCTACCAGAAAAAAAAAAGAATACTCAACCCTGCCTACATTCTCCACCAAAAAAAAAAAGAATACTAAACCCTGCCTGCATTTGCCACCAAAAAAAAAGAATACTCAAACCTGCCTGCATTCTCCACCAGAAAAAAAAAGAATACTCAATCCTGCCCGCATTCTCCACCAGAAAAAAAAAGAATACTCAAACCTGCCCGCATTCTCCACCAAAAAAATAAAAGAATTCTCAACTCTGCCCACATTCTCCACCACAAAAAAAGAATGCTCAACCCTGCCCACATTCTCCACCAGAAAAAAAAGAATACTCAACCCTGCCCACATTCTCCACCAGAAAAAAAAGAATACTCAACCCTGCCCGCATTCTCCACCAGAAAAAAAAGAATACTCAACCCTGCCCGCATTCTCCACCAAAATAAAAAGAATACTCAACTCTGCCGCATTCTCCACCAGAAAAAAAAGAATACTCAACCCTGCCTGCATTCTCCACCACCACCACCACCACCACAAAAAAAAAAGAATACTTAACCCTATCCGCATTCTCCACCACAAAAAAAATAATACTCAACCCTGTCCGCATTCTCCACCAGAAAAAAAAGAATACTCAAACCTGCCCGCATTCTCCACCAGAAAATAAAGAATACTCAACCCTACTCGCTGTCTCCACCAGAAAAAAAAGAATACTAAATGGGCAAAGTCATCGTAAAACCATAAAAAGAAAAAAAAAAAGAATTCACACAAAAAAATATTATCCATTATTGGGCTCTTAAAAAAATACTCAACCCTGCCCGCATTCTCCACCATAAAAAAAAAGAATACTCAACCCTGCCCGCATTCTCCACCATAAAAAAAAAGAATACTCAACCCTGCCCGCATTCTCCACCAAAAAAAAAAGAATACTAAACCCTGCCCGCATTCTCCACCAGAAAAAAAGAATACTCAACCCTGCCCGCATTCTCCACCATAAAAAAAAAGAATACTCAACCCTGCCCGCATTCTCCACCATAAAAAAAAAGAATACTCAACCCTGCCCGCATTCTCCACCAAAAAAAAAAGAATGCTCAACCCTGCCCACATTCTCCACCAAAATAAAAAGAATACTCAAACCTGGCCGCATTCTCCACCAAAAAAAAAGAATACTTAAACCTGCCCGCATTCTCCACCAGAAAAAAAAAGACTACTCAACCCTGTCCGCATTCTCCACCATAAAAAAAGAATACTCAACCTTGCCCGCATTCTCCACCAGAAAATAAAATGAATACTCAACTCTGCCCGCATTCTCCACCAAAAAAAAAAGAATACTCAACCCTGCCCACATTCTCCACCACCACAAAAAAAAAAGAATACTCAACCCTATCCGCATTCTCCACCACAAAAAAAAGAATACTCAACCCTGCCCGCATTCTCCACCAGAAAAAAAAAGAATACTCAACCCTGCCTACATTCTCCACCAAAAAAAAAAAGAATACTAAACCCTGCCTGCATTTGCCACCAAAAAAAAAGAATACTCAAACCTGCCTGCATTCTCCACCAGAAAAAAAAAAGAATACTCAATCCTGCCCGCATTCTCCACCAGAAAAAAAAAGAATACTCAAACCTGCCCGCATTCTCCACCAAAAAAATAAAAGAATTCTCAACTCTGCCCGCATTCTCCACCACAAAAAAAGAATGCTCAACCCTGCCCACATTCTCCACCAGAAAAAAAAGAATACTCAACCCTGCCCGCATTCTCCACCAGAAAAAAAAGAATACTCAACCCTGCCCGCATTCTCCACCAGAAAAAAAAAGAATACTCAACCCTGCCCGCATTCTCCACCAAAATAAAAAGAATACTCAACTCTGCCGCATTCTCCACCAGAAAAAAAAGAATACTCAACCCTGCCTGCATTCTCCACCACCACCACCACCACCACAAAAAAAAAAGAATACTTAACCCTATCCGCATTCTCCACCACAAAAAAAATAATACTCAACCCTGTCCGCATTCTCCACCAGAAAAAAAAGAATACTCAAACCTGCCCGCATTCTCCACCAGAAAATAAAGAATACTCAACCCTACTCGCTGTCTCCACCAGAAAAAAAAGAATACTAAATGGGCAAAGTCATCGTAAAACCGTAAAAAGAAAAAAAAAAAGAATTCACACAAAAAATATTATCCATTATTGGGCTCTTAAAAAAATACTCAACCCTGCCCGCATTCTCCACCATAAAAAAAAAAGAATACTCAACCCTGCCCGCATTCTCCACCATAAAAAAAAAGAATACTCAACCCTGCCCGCATTCTCCACCAAAAAAAAAAGAATACTAAACCCTGCCCGCATTCTCCACCAGAAAAAAAGAATACTCAACCCTGCCTGCATTCTCCACCAAAAAAAAAAGAATACTCAACCCTGCTCGCATTCTCCACCAGAAAAAAAAGACTACTCAAACCTGCCCGCATTCTCCACCAAAAAAAATACTCAACACTGCGCATTCTCCACCAAAAAAAAAGAATACTAAACCCTGCCCGCATTCTCCACCAAAAAAAAAAAGAATACTCAAACCTGCCCGCATTCTCCACCAGAAAAAAAAAGAATACTCAACCCTGCCCGCATTCTCCATCAGAAAAAAAAAGAATACTCAACCCTGCCTGCATTCTCCACCACAAAAAAAAGAATATTCAACCCTGTCCGCATTCTCCACAAAAAGTAAAAGAATACTCAAACCTGCCCGCATTCTCCACCAAAAAAATAAAAGAATACTCAACTCTGCCCGCATTCTCCACCAGAAAAAAAAATTCTCAACACTGCCCGCATTCTCCACCAGAAAAAAAAAAGACTACTCAACCCTGTCCGCATTCTCCACCAACAAAAAAAAGAATACTCAATCCTGCCAGCATTCTCCACTGGAAAAAAAGAATACTCAACCCTGCCCTCATTCTCCACCACAAAATTAAAAGAATACTCAACTCTGCCCGCATTCTCCACCAAAAAAAAGAATACTCAACCCTGCCTGCATTCTCCACCACCACCACCACAAAAAAAAAAGAATACTTAACCCTATCCGCATTCTCCACCACAAAAAAAATAATACTTAACCCTGTCCGCATTCTCCACCAGAAAAAAAAGAATACTCAAACCTGCCCGCATTCTCCACCAGAAAATAAAGAATACTCAACCCTACTCGCTGTCTCCACCAGAAAAAAAAGAATACTCAACCCTGCCCACATTCTCCACCAAAATAAAAAGAATACTCAAACCTGGCCGCATTCTCCACCAAAAAAAAAGAATACTTAAACCTGCCCGCATTCTCCACCAGAAAAAAAAAGACTACTCAACCCTGTCCGCATTCTCCACCATAAAAAAAGAATACTCAACCTTGCCCGCATTCTCCACCAGAAAATAAAATGAATACTCAACTCTGCCCGCATTCTCCACCAAAAAAAAAAGGAATACTCAACCCTGCCCACATTCTCCACCACCACAAAAAAAAAGAATACTCAACCCTATCCGCATTCTCCACCACAAAAAAAAAGAATACTCAACCCTGCCCGCATTCTCCACCAGAAAAAAAAAAGAATACTCAACCCTGCCTACATTCTCCACCAAAAAAAAAAAGAATACTAAACCCTGCCTGCATTTGCCACCAAAAAAAAAGAATACTCAAACCTGCCTGCATTCTCCACCAGAAAAAAAAAGAATACTCAATCCTGCCCGCATTCTCCACCAGAAAAAAAAAGAATACTCAAACCTGCCCGCATTCTCCACCAAAAAAATAAAAGAATTCTCAACTCTGCCCGCATTCTCCACCACAAAAAAAGAATGCTCAACCCTGCCCGCATTCTCCACCAGAAAAAAAAGAATACTCAACCCTGCCCGCATTCTCCACCAGAAAAAAAAGAATACTCAACCCTGCCCGCATTCTCCACCAGAAAAAAAAAGAATACTCAACCCTGCCCGCATTCTCCACCAAAATAAAAAGAATACTCAACTCTGCCGCATTCTCCACCAGAAAAAAAAGAATACTCAACCCTGCCCGCATTCTCCACCAAAAAAAAAAAGAATACTCAAACCTGCCTGCATTCTACACCAGAAAAAAAAGAATACTCAAACCTGCCCGCATTCTCCACCAAAAAAAAAAGAATACTCAACTCTGCCCGCATTCTCCACCAAAATAAAAAGAATACTCAACTCTGCCCACATTCTCCACCAAAAAAAGAATTCTCAACTCTGCCCACATTCTCCACCAAAAAAATAAAGAATACTCAACTCTGCCCGCATTCTCCACCAGAAAAAAAAAGAATACTCAACCCTGCTCGCATTATCCACCAAAAAAAAAAAGAATACTCAAACCTGCCCGCATTCTCCACCAAAAAAATACTCAACACTGCGCATTCTCCACCAAAAAATAAAATATACTCAACCCTGCCCGCATTCTCCACCAAAAAAAAAAATTCTCAACCCTGCCCGCATTCTCCATCAGAAAAAAAAGACTATTCAACCCTGCCCGCATTCTCCACCAGAAAAAAAAGAATACTCAACCCTGCCCGCATTCTCCACCACAAAATAAAATGAATACTCAACTCTGCCCGCATTCTACACCAAAAAAAAAGAATACTCAACCCTGCCCGCATTCTCCACACCACAAAAAAAAAAGAATACTCAACCCTATCCGCATTCTCCACCACAAAAAAAAAGAATACTCAACCCTGCCTACATTCTCTACCAGAAAAAAAAGAATACTCAACCCTGCCCGCATTCTCCACCAAAAAAAAAAAGAATACTCAAACCTGCCTGCATTCTCCACCAAAAAAAAAAAGAATACTCAAACCTGCCCGCATTCTCCACCAAAAAAAAAAAAAAGAATACTTAACCCTGCCTGCATTCTCCACCAAAAAAACAAGAATACTCAACCCTGCCCGCATTCTCCACCAGAAAAAAAATAATTCTCAACCCTGCCCGCATTCTCCACCAAAAAAAAAGAATACTCAACCCTGCTCGCATTCTCCACCAGAAAAAAAAGAATACTCAACCCTGCCCGCATTCTCCACCACAAAATAAAATGAATACTCAACTCTGCCCGCATTCTACACCAAAAAAAAAGAATACTCAACCCTGCCCGCATTCTCCACACCACAAAAAAAAAAGAATACTCAACCCTATCCGCATTCTCCACCACAAAAAAAAAGAATACTCAACCCTGCCTACATTCTCTACCAGAAAAAAAAGAATACTCAACCCTGCCCGCATTCTCCACCAAAAAAAAAAAAGAATACTCAAACCTGCCTGCATTCTCCACCAAAAAAAAAAAGAATACTCAAACCTGCCCGCATTCTCCACCAAAAAAAAAAAAAGAATACTTAACCCTGCCTGCATTCTCCACCAAAAAAACAAGAATACTCAACCCTGCCCGCATTCTCCACCAGAAAAAAAATAATTCTCAACCCTGCCCGCATTCTCCACCAAAAAAAAAGAATACTCAACCCTGCTCGCATTCTCCACCAGAAAAAAAAAGAATACTCAACCCTGCCCGCATTCTCCACCAAAAAAAAAAAAGAATACTCAAACCTGCCCGCATTCTCCACCAAAAAAAAAGAAAGAATTCTCAACTCTGCCCGCATTCTCCACCAAAAAAAAAAGAATACTCAACCCTGCCCGCATTCTCCACCAAAAATTAAAAACAATTTAAATTAAAAAAAAAAGAATACTCAACCGTAGAATCATCTTATCAATACATTTATTTTATTTATTTATTTTTATTTCATGGTTTAGGCAAGTCCATTTGGATCATCTGTTTGGACACACGCGTGGCATGGCTGGTAATGAGGAAAGACTAAAATGGAACTTTTATTCTCGAAAATTATGGCAATTACTTGGTGCCTTGTCAGCTGGTGTCAGGCAAGCCTGCTTCTTTGTGGCGGGGAGAAGTCGGAACAAACACAATCATGTCATCGAGACAAAGAAGAGACAGGAACACAGCGATTCTGTCACCCAGGTAGAGGAAACTATATCACAATGGTAGTCTTGTTATTTTTAGAGATGAACCTACCAGAACAGAAGGATCATAACTCCGTCCAAACTTCAGTTCTTCCTAAAAGTTGAGCTACGTTTATAGCTGAATGCCAGATAAATAGCTATTTCCCTTCACTTTTTGTCCAGAAAGAATTAGGGGAAATTTTTCAAAAGTGAGGGAAAAATCGCCTTTCATAAGTTGTTCCCACGAGAAGACTTTGCGATATTCTTATTCTGGCGACAACTCAAAATTTTGGATTTTCCCTCATTTTTACTCAAACAGTCCTCTCCTCCCCTCCCAAGACCAAAGCTCCTGCTCTCAACTCCAATGCTTGTGTCCAGGACTTCTCCAAAGCCTCTTCCATCCTCTGGAAAAGGAGGTGTGTTATAGGCCAGATCACCAAGTAAAAACAGGGGGGGGGGGGAATAAAAATTTCAAATTAATGTAGCCACTAGGCATGTGCAATTTTTTAAGTTACGAATACGTTTTCCGTCAATTTTCGTTATTTTAGTTGATTCGTTAACATACGAATGAACGAACGCTTTAGCGCAATTAATAACGATATTTTCAAAATAACTAATATGAAAAACAACGAAGATACGAAAGATGAAAGAAACGAAAACATAGAAACAACGAAAATACCGAACCTAAAAAAAATAATAATTACGAAAAACAAAATGAACGAAAATGCAAACTTACTAATATTCGAAGACCGAAAAGAAAACAACCGAAATGCCGAACAAAGACTAAAAAACGAAAATCAAAACTAACGAAAAATAAATTACGACTATTCGGAAAACTGAAATGAAAACAACGAAAATACAAAATAATGTAAATTAGCTTTCGTTAGTACTGAAATATTTCTGGACATTGACCAATAGCCACTGAGCGCTGTCCCTTTCCTCTGAAGAGGTTTGTTCCTTCCCCCAATGAGCTTCTTTCTCATTACCTCCTGGCTCCTTGTGTCTTTTTCTGTGTTAGACTGCAGTGCATCTAATTTCTAGATTTGTATTTGTAATATCTGACAGATTTTAGTTTTCTTCTACGTCAGACGTCATTCTAGACAGGGTGTGTGTGCTAACTAATACATTCAAGTCAATCGCAGTAAAGTACGAATTACAAAATTACGACGAGTAGTGTGTCGAATAAACGTAAAATTTATTCTAACAGAATTACGAATGCAATAAAATCTACAAAAGTACGTTTTTACAATCAAAGGAAATTAGACCCGAAAATACGAATGATCATAAAGCAACGAAAATATATTTCTTACGAAAATATGAATGCGGCATGATGGAAAATATAATGTAAATACGAATAGCAAAACAACGAAAATTAAACTAACGTAAAAACGAAGGAACGAATAAAATCATTTTAAAAATACGAACGCGGCAGAATACAAAATATAACGAAAATACGAATCTCGATTCAACGAAAAATAAACGAACAGAAAAAAGCGGAAACGGAAAAAAGAGTGTTACGAAAATACTAAAGAGTACGAATACGATAACTAACGTCTTACGAAATTACGACTCGTTACGAATCACGATAAACGAACAGAAACGAAACAGAAATAAACATGTCTAGTAGCCACCGCATTGGTAAGCCGCAATAAATTAAAACATTTTGTTTTGAGTTTAATACCTCTTAATTCACATCCTTGGTACCCACCAAGACCCCTTTCACACTGTGGTTTGCAGGCGCTATTGCGCTAAAAATAGCGCCTGCAAACCGACCTGAAACAGCAGTTGCTGTTTCTCCAGTGTGAAAGCCTGAGGGCTTTCACACTGGAGCGGTGCGCTAGCAGGACCGCTCCAAAATCTAGCCGCATCTTTGGAGCGGTAAAGGAGCGATGTGTTTACCGTTCCTCCACCGCTCCTTCCCATTGAAAGCAATGGGGCACCACAGCTATACTGACAGCAATGCACCTCTGCAGAGGCGCATTGCCGGCAGTATTAACCCTTTTTCGGCCGGCTGAATACCGCCGCAATTCCAATGGTAAAGTGCCGCTAAAAATAGCGGCGCTTTTCCACCACTGCACCTCCCACCCCAGTGTGAAAGGGGCCCAAGGGAATCCTTGTTCTACTCGTGAGACCTTACCAGAGCTAATGAGTTGAAATATGAAATTTTCTCTGTATTATTAAACGTATACGTTTTAAAGTTCCAATGCCTGCTGGATATGTGGTTTGGAGTTTACATACTTACCTTTTTGCCAGTCAGGAACTTGAGTTGGTACTTTTCTTAACCACTTAAGCCCCGGACCATTTTGTTGCTAAATGCCCAGTCCAGGTTTTGCGATTCGGCACTGAGTCGCTTTAACAGACAATTGCGCGGTCGTGCGACGTGGCTCCCAAACAAAATTGGCGTCCTTTTTTCCCCACAAATAGAGCTTTCTTTTGGTGGTATTTGATCACCGCTGCGGTTTTTATTTTTTGCGCTATAAACAAAAATAGAGCGACAGTTTTGTTATTTTTTACTTTTTGCTATAATAAATATCCCCCAAAAACATATATACATTTGTTTTTCCTCAGTTTAGGCCGATATGTATTCTTCTATCTATTTTTGGTAAAAAAATCACAATAAGTGTTTATCGATTGGTTTGCGCAAAATTTATAGCGTTTACAAAATAGGGGATAGTTTTATTGCATTTTTATTAATTCTTTTTTTCTACTACTATTGGCGGCGATCAGAGATTTTTTTCGTGACTGCGACATTATGGCGGACACTTCGGACAATTTTGACACATTTTTGGGACCATTGTCATTTTCACAGCAAAAAATGCTTTTAAATTGCATTGTTTATTGTGAAAATGACAGTTGCAGTTTGGGAGTTAACCACAGGGGGCGCTGTAGGAGTTAGGGTTCACCTAGTGTGTGTTTACAACTGTAGGGGGGTGTGGCTGTAGGACTGACGTCATCGATCGAGTCTCCCTATAAAAGGGATCACTCGATCGATACGCCGTCACAGTGAAGCACGGGGAAGCCGTGTTTACATACGGCTCTCCCCGTTCTTCAGCTCCGGGGAGCGATCGCGACGGAGCGGCTATAAACGAATAGCCGCGCCGTCGTCCCGGATCGCTCCCCGAGGTAAGCCGCCCCCCACCCGCTAGAAGGCAAGGACGTATATATACTCCCATCTGCCTGCCATTTTGCGAACGTAAATAGTCGTGCGGCGGGCGTTAAGTGGTTAAAGTGGTTCTAAAGGCAGAAGGTTTTTGAACCTTAAAGGGGTTGTAAGGGTTAAACAAATGTTTTTTAAAAATAGCAAACATGTCATACTTACCTCCACTGTTCAGTTTGTTTTGCACAGAGTGGCCCCCATCCTCGTCTTCTGGGGTCCCTCGGCAGCTGTCTTGGCTCCTCCCCGCAAGAGCTAACCCCTTTCTGCAAAGCGTTCTCCCAAGGGGGGTAGTTTGCAGGCGCGCTCCCGTGTGATAAAGTGGCGACCATAGCCGCCAAGTGTATCACTCGGCTCCGCCCCCCGGCAC
Organism: Rana temporaria; assembly: GCF_905171775.1. Classification (NCBI taxonomy): domain Eukaryota; kingdom Metazoa; phylum Chordata; class Amphibia; order Anura; family Ranidae; genus Rana; species Rana temporaria. The sequence goes on along the minus strand of NC_053490.1, from coordinate 528,028,054 downwards.
AACGCATCATTAATTTGATTGACAGCAGCAGGAGCCAATGGCTGCTATCGATCTCCAATTAAGAGCTGCCTCAAGCTGGGGGAAAGCATTGCGGGATCGCGCCAACAACGTTTCGTGGCTCAGGTAAGTAAAACAGGGTGGCTGGGGGGCCCAAGAGTGCAAGTTGTTTTTTTACCTTAATGCATAGGATGCATTAAGGTAAAAAAAACACGAAGCTTTACAACTCCTTTAATGCATTCCATGCATTAAGATACAAAAACCTTCTGTGTGCAGCAGCCCCCCAATACTTACCTGAGCACCATCTTAATCCAGCGATGTGCATGGGAGCCTTGGCTCCCTGGGGACTCTCCCTCCTCATTGCATGAGACAGAAGCAGGCACCATTGGCTCCCACTGCTGTCAATCAAAGTCAGTGATCCAATGAGGAGAGAGAGAGGGGATGGGGCCGAGCCATGGCTCCATATCTGAATGGACACACAGAGAAGCAGTTCAACAGTGTGAGCCAGGGAGTTCCAGTAAGGGACCCGAGAAGAGGAGGATCGGGGCTACTCTGTGCAAACCACTACACAGAGCAGTATAACATGTTTGTTATTTAAAGCATAGCCTTCAATATTACTTTAAGACCTACGGTCTCCAGGAGAATCATTAGATCCAACACTTGGGAGTGTTGGACACCTGCTTAACCCACCATGCATTATGGTTCCATTCTCCAGCAGGACTGGACTGGGGCAAAAATTTGGCCCTGTACTTCATCCAGACTGGCCCACTTTGATAGGTCTCTCCCATGGCGGCCAGACAACTCCCACACCCCCCCCGGCCACCCAAGCCCCCTCTCCCCCTTCACTAGCCACTAGCCGTTCTAATTTATTAGAGTAGAACGGCTGGTACTGGTACTCTTATAGGCAGTACCAGTGGGGAAGCTAGACATTATTTCACCCGGGGCAAAGAATCAGTTCGGTGCCCCCCTTATGGGACAAGATTAGGCAGAAGTGAGAAGCTCCCAGACCATAGCTGTTGAGTCAGCTGTCTGTCCCCTCCCCCATGCTCCTCTGTCGTCCCCCTTGCTCCTCTGGTCCTCCCCCTGCTTCTCTGTCCCCCCCAGGTGAGCGCTGCGGGGAGGGAGAGGAGGTGAGCGCTGCGGGAAGGGAGGGACAGAGGAGCGAAGGGAGGGGGCAGTCCGCTGTCACTGAAGCCGGCCCACTGAGCCATCGGTCCACCGGAAAAACTCTCTGTAGTCCCAATGGCCAGTCCATCCCTGTCCTCCAGTCCACAGGACACAGTCGTGACATAGGGGCAGGTAGGATAAACCTCAGAGGGAGACCAACATAACCGGACGTGCATGTTTGGCTGTAGATCCTTAGCAAGGCTCTGATAAGTCGGTGCCTACTGGAGATGTAAGTCTTCTTTGCAGGGGGCTCTTCTTTGTGACAGAGCCCCTTTAAGTTTTTAAACCATAGAATGGCTGACAGGTTGGCTTTAATCCCAAGGTTATTTTTCATGGTTTGCAGATACATTGTTGCATCCATCCCCCATCTTAAGAAGTGCTGAGTCAATGTTTTTTTTTAAACTCCTTCTAATTATCCCTCTTAAACGTAAAAAAAAAAAAGAGCGCCATCCAGCAAGCAAAGGGTTATATAATCCGCAAGGCTACCATTGTCACCGCGCTCCCTCCATCCCCTCAATGTTATCTCTTTCGGCCTTGTGTCGCTCTTTTCTTCCTCCACGTCATCTCACGCCGCTCTTTCAAGGGGGAAGAATGTTCGGCTCGGCACAATTTGCTAAGTGGCTGCACATTTCCTGCAGATATTTCTTTTTTCTTTTTTTTCTTCTGGCTTACTTTGCATATGAGAACATGTTTCTAGGAGGGCCTGATAAGAGGATTCGCCAAAGTCAAAGTTCCACTCCGCAGATGCGTGTTATTATCCCTGAAATTATCACGGCGCACAGAGAGAGAGACAGAGACTCCCGCCGCTTGTAGAAATATAAAGACTTAACATTCATAAGCAGAAAGTTTTTCTAACAATGCATAGGCATTCGGATGAGAAGTTCTCAGGTAGAAGATGGAGCTATACAAAGAAAACTACCCTGGAGTTTAGAGAACTTAAAAGACCCCGCCAGGTCTTTAAATGCATGGAAACACACGTTTCCTGCAATAGAAGAGGTAGTATACTCACCCCTCCAGGCAGGGCTGCTGCTAGAAATCACAGGGCTCCATACAGCCTACCTGGCGGTATGGTGACCACGTGTCCCGGATTGGCCCGGGACAGTCCCGCATTTTGCAGGTCTGTCCCGGGCACATTCATTCCAAGACAATACAGTGTCCCGGAATAAAACTGAAACAGCCCCCCCCCCCCCGGGCCAATCTGATGCCCCCAAAAAAAGCCGCCACATCACCCCTTTACTCACTGACAGTACTTGTCCTGGCCGGGAAAGCCTAGAGGAGCACAGTCCTGTGATGGAGTGAAATAAAATGTCTATGTTATCTTTCTCTTTTAACCACTCAAATATTACTTTCCTTCTTTTTATTATTTTCTTTATTTTCTTTCTTGTTGCGATGTGTATGTGTATGTATATGTGTATATGTATACACATGTACGTGTGTGTGTATGCATGTGTATATATATATATATATATGTATATGTGTATTTCAGTATTCGTGTGACAAGACAGTGGTATTTTTCTTGACCAAGATATATATAGATGAAAAACATATGTTCTTTCCAACCCCCTCCTTTCTACTCCACTCCTTACTCACTCCTCCCTTCTTCCACCGAGCAAAGGGAAAATTGCCCCCATGTCCTGGAATGCTTGCCTCGTGGTCAAGAAACAGATGTAACAAGAGAACACCATATGTGGACGAACCAATCAGATGCACCCATATGTGATGACGTTTGCTTATGTCACTTTGGCTATAAAAGCTGTAACCTTAACCACTTCAATACCGGGCTTTAATACCCACCTCCATACTGGGCCTATTCTGGCACTTCTCTCCTACATGTACAAATCATCATTATTTTGCTAGAAAATTACTCAGAACCCCCAAACATTATATATACATATGTTTTTTTAGCAGACACCCTAGGGAATAAAATGTCGTTCATTGCAACTTTTTATCTTGCACAGTATTTGCGCAATAATTTTTCAAACACCTTTTTTTTTGAAAAAAAATGGTTTCATGAATTAAAAAATAACAAAACAGTAAAGTTAGCCCAATTTTTTTTGTTAAATATAAAAAGATGATGTTACGCTGAGTAAATAGATACCTAACATGTCATGCTTTAAAATTGTGCACACTCATGGAATGGCGCCAAACTTTGTTACTTAAAAATCTCCATAGGCGACGCTTTAAAAAAATTTCAGGTTACCAGTTTAGAGTTACAGAGGAGGTCTAGTGCTAGAATTGTTGCACATGCTCTAACGCACACGGCGACACCTCACATGTGTGGTTTAAACAACGTTTACATACGTGGGCGGGACTTACGTGGGCGGGACTTACGTGTGCATTCGCTTCTGAGCGCGAGCTACTGGGGCGTTTTAATTTTTGACTGTGATCCTTGCCATGTTCCCATACCCTAAAACCTTCTACCTTGTTTCTACTCCCCCTTGTTTCTGATCTCAGTTTTGGTTTTCCAGAACTTTTCTTGTCGGAAAAATTTGAGAACCAGCTCTCAAATTTTTCTTGGCGGAAATTCCGACAGAAAAAGTCTGATGGAGCCTACACACGGTCGGAATTTCCGACTAAAAGCTCACATCTAACTTTTCTTGTCGGAAATTCCGACCATGTGTGTGGGGCATTAGAGCCTCTGTCAGAACAAACAAAAAATAAACTACATGAAGAGAGAGGAAGGTGCAGGGCTTTTTTTCAGATGGAACTTGGTGGAACTCACTTGTTCCCCAACAGCTCCCACAGATCAGATCTCTTGAGTGGCTCCCACTGAGTGAAGGATGGGGACAAGGGAGATGCTGGTACACGGGGTGCAGTGCAAATGCCAACATCACCACTGGATGATCTCCCCACAAGTGAGAGAGGTTGAGCCAACTACGTATGCGGGGAGGTACTAGAGCTGGCTGGGTGCTTCAGCTTAAAAAGCAACACAAATAAGACATGGTGGAGCATTTAAGGAGATGGGGAGAAGATGGGGGCAGTAGAGGGGGGTTGCATGCACAGGTCAGAGCTGAAGACGGGTAAATGTGATATATGGATGGGGGATGCAGAGGTAAGCAGCTGTGGAAGAAGGCTCGTGATTGAGTTCCTGTACCTATTTTCCAAGAAAAAAAGCCCATGGAAGGGTTAATGCATCACATGGTATCAAGATCTGGATCACCTGCTGGTGGCACTGTGCTTCCCAGAGGGGAAGTTTGTAGTTCCAGTGTCCACCAGCGGGTGTCTGCAGTCAGCGCCACCTAGTGCTGGATGCTGGAAGAGTATTAAGTCCCTCTTCTGCCGTTGCACCTTGCTCAGGTGTGACGACCTCATCGGTGTGCTGGGGTCAGCTCGGTGACCAAGCACTATTGTGAAGCTGCAGCAGAGAAAAGTGAGGTCACTACTGACCCGACCGAGCTGCTTGGAAGGAGTGCCTGGATCACACGACGATTGGCTGAACCCAACTACAAACTCTTTGGCAGGTAAAACAGTTAACGCACGTGTATTAAAACTGCGTATTTAGCTGTTTTCCTGGAGTTCATCACTGAGTTTCAGCTTCAGCTTTTCTTTAATACCAAATCTAAAACTCTTTTAATGTGCAGAAGAAATGTCTCTAACTTTCATCCGCTAAAGCTGCAACGTCAATGGAGCGTTATGGATTCATGCAAAGGGAAAAGGAGAAAAAAATGAGAGAAGCAAACAGCAGTCGAGGAGACATTAAGTAAATAGAGGAGAAAAAAAAAACACATACTCAAAACAAGTAATAGCGGTATAAATCCTCCCGGCTTTAAGAAGGCGAAAACGTCTGGACTGGAAGATTGTTCAACCTCAGCTCGAAATCCCCCCAAAGCTCTTCACTGCGAGCCGCTTGTGTTTCATGTCCCATTATCATAGAGCATACAGCTGCCTGCCGAGCCGCAGACGCCACAATCCCTGACAACGTGCGTGAGAAGAACAAACCGCGGTCCCACCAAGAAAGAAGGCCGTCAATACATGGGAGGTACTCCCAGCAGGAAAGCCAGACGACATTGACTATATGGAGTGTTAGCACAGCGGGGAAGCTGAAGGTCAATGAATGCTACACGGCACACAAAAAAAAAGTCAGAATCATCTGCCTAATGTTTCGTCTTTCGGGAAATTAAAGGTAATCCATAGCTTTTTTAAAGTTTTGGAGTTATTTATTTATTTAATGTCTATGTGGAATCTTAAAGAAACAAGTGCATAGGCTGCCATTGCTTTTGACGTTTGACAATGATGGTTGCGTGGTTATTGCTGACCTGGAACATGCATGTAGCCAGTTTAATCAGGACTCCTTCTCAACCCTTGAAATAACTTTCCGGCCTCAGGGAACCCCTGCTAAAAATCTCTATATCTACAGCTCATGATACATTAGTGTGATGGTCAGTGGGAAGAATGCTCCTTACTATTGTGGTCATTGGGAAGAATTCCCCCTTTACTGATAGCTAAAAAGATCAATGGTGTCAGTGGGAACTTATCTGACAGGCAGAAATTGCTCTATGATCAAGAAACCCCTAAAAAACCTCTGGAGGAACCCTGGTTGAGAAACCCTGGTCTAGGCTAATAGCCAAGACATTGTCAAACAAATGGCATGGGGGCTAAGCGCTGCCCTAGTGACTATGTCCCCTCTTACAAATAGCTAAAAAGATCAATGGTGTCAGTGGGAACTTATCTGAGAGGCAGAAATTGCTCATGGCTCAAGAAACCCCTTAAAAACCTCTGGAGGAACCTTAGTTGAGAAACCCTGGTTTAGACTAATAGCCAAGAGATTATCAAACAAATGGTATGGGGGCTGAGCGCTGCCCTAGTGACCATGTCCCCCCTTACATACAGCTAAAAAGATCAATGGTGTCAGTGGGAACGTATCTGACAGGCAGAAATTGCTCTTTGCTCAAGAAACCCCTAAAAAACCTCTGGAGGAACCCTAGTTGAGAAGCCCTGGTTTAGACTAATAGCCAAGAGATTGTAAAACAAATGGCATGGGGGCTAAGCGCTGCCCTAGTGACCATGTACCTACCCTTACAAATAGCTAAAAAGATCAATGGTGTCAGTGGGAACTTATCTGAGAGGCAGAAATTGCTATTTGCTCAAGATACCCCTAAAAAAACCCTGGAGGAACCCTAGTTGAGAAACCCTGGTTTAGACTAATAGCCAAGAGATTGTCAAACAAATGGTATGGGGGCTGAGCGCTGCCCTAATGACCACGTACCCTCTTACACATAGCTAAAAAGATCAATGGTGTCAGTGGGAACTTATCTGAGAGGCGGAAATTGCTTGTTGCTCAAGGAACCCCTAGCAACCTCTGGAGGAACCCTAGTTGAGAAAACCTGGTCTAGACTAATAGGCGAGATTGTCAAACAAATGACATGGGGGCTGGGCGCTGGCCTGGGGAAAATGTTCCAATGCAATTTTTAAAGTAGCATTTGGTGGACGGCAGTAATTTTAATAATGCTTACAGTGAAGGCTGCTGGGAAACACCTGCTGGTGGACACTGAATTTACAACACCCATGGAGTAGATATAAAAAAGGAAAAAGTGCGCTTACCAAAACAAATGAATAGTGAACAAGCTGCTAACTCAAAAATGTTATACTAACATAAAATCTTATACAAAAAAAAAAAATGGAGTAGCGCTAAAAAACTGAACTGAAGGCCTTCAAATGACGGAAGGCTATGTGGAAATGTCAATCAAGATAGTGTAGTACACATGAGTGAAAACAAATAATCAATAGTCCAAGTGAAAAACAGGTTTGGAGCGTGACACCCCAAGCAGAAGAGTGAAGTCTGGCTCCAATATGGAAAAATGCAACTTGCTGACCCTTACCACAAACGAAGGTCCCAACGGACCTAGTCAAGCTGAAAACGCTGGGTGTGTTGAAGAACTTGTTTGTATAAACGGTCCCTCCCGGGGTCACCAATCCATTAATAGAGCAACCAGAAAAGAAAGGAAACTCATATAGTGTAAATCCGTGTTGTATCAAACACATAAGTGCATCCCCCAGTGACTGGCAACAGACAGTGTGAACATAAAAAACCACCACCAGTACACACACTGACCCTTACCAGAGCATAGGATCCATCAGGATCAGTCAGAGCATAGGGCAGCAATGGAGCGTCTCAGCCAATGTTGGAACGGGAGATGCAGCAGGTCCAATATATAAGAGGAGGAAAGAGAACTCACATGGCGTGATATCGTATAGATATTTAATAAAAAAATAGTAACACTTACAGTTGGGTACAGAAATATCAGCAGAGAAAGAAAAGCCGGCCGGCGTGTCAGAACAGATCCTCAAATCGCGGTGACGTCAGCACGTCGCCTCCCTACGTTTCGTCTACTCTAGACGTGGTCACGGGAATGGAGTAGATACAAGAGACTCCACTCTCCCGACCAGCCCCCTGCTTCTCCAATCACAAGCAGGGGGCGGGATTGTGCTCCTCCAGGCATTCCCAGCTAGGACAAGTACTGTTAGTTAGTAAAGCAGTCATGTGGCGGCCTTTTTTGGGGACCCCCAGGGGTAGCTGTGTCAGTTTCATTACGGGACACTGTATTGTCCTGGAATGAAGGTGCCCGGGACAGACCTGCAAAATGCGGGATTGTCCCGGGCAATCCGGGACACGTGGTCACCCTACCTGGCATCATTGTCTCGCACTCCTGCCTTGATCACAAACGTGTACATGGGCGAATATATGGAGTTTACTGTTAACCCAAGTGAACAAAAACAACACTTGTATAACATAATGGAGGCAGAAGTTCTAGAGACATTAAGTCCTTCTCATGTGCTTAAGATGGTCTGAACTGTAAAAGCAGTCCTTCTCGTCTTGTTTACTCTTTCTTTAAGGGTTTAGTCTAAGATATGGCCTTTCCTTCCCTCTCCGGTGAGAAATCTGCTTTTCCATCAGAGAGTCCTCTTGTCTGTGGTTGTCGTGGAGATACGGATGATGTATTATTGAAGGCTGCACTTTCATCTTTGTGCATTGATACAGAGAATTCTAAACACCCTGCCTAGCGATCGATAGGGGCTGCTTGGAGGGGATGCCTGCGGCTGCTATTCCTCTTGTATGCTTGCTCGGGGTAACGTAGGATGCTCTGTGGATTCAGGTTTACACAGAGCCAGCCAACAGGCGCAGCCCTTTGTTGGATATAGATGGATTTTTTTTTAAAAGGTTTATAAATGCTAAAATTGCAACCATAACAATCGTGGTCCCATTTTGGAAAATGTCATTCGTGCAAGACACAGATCAAAGGCTTAAAGACGTTCTGCAAAAAAAAACTAGAAAACTAATATAAGATAATATTTTTATATAGTTATATATAATATTAAAAACTTCAGAATCTGCCTTCCCTGGGCAAATGTTCCTGAGGTTCAGGGGTGGGTGGGTGTTAGACCGGTAGGGTACAGGGCCCCTGCCCAATGACCATGACCAATACAGGACCCCGAGTGGTCTTGAGGTTTAGAGGTGGGTGTGTGTTAGTCCGGTAGTGTACAGGGCCCCTGCCCAATGACCATGACTAATACAGGACCCCAAGTGGTCTTGAGGTTCAGAGTTGGGTGTGTTAGGCCCCGTACACACCAGCGGATCTGTCCGCTGAAACCGGTCCACCGGACCGTTTTCAGCGGACATGTCCGCTGCGTCCTCTGCCGGATTTCTGTCTGATGGTTGTACACACCATCAGACAGAAATCATCGCGTAAACAATACGCGGGGACGTGGCCGCGCCGTCGCGGCGACGATGACGCGGCGACGTGGGTGGCCCTGGAAGTTCAAAGCTTCCACGCATGCGTCGATTCAGTACGACGCATGCGAGGGATCGGCGGTCGGTCGGACATGTCCGGTGAGTCTGTACAGACGACCGAACACGTCCGACGGACATGGTTCCAGCGGACAGATTTCTTAGCATGCTAAGAAACATTTGTCCGCTGGAAACTGTCCGATCCACCGGACAATTGTCCGGTCGGGCCTACACACGACAGGATCTGTCCGCTGAAACTGGTCCGTCGGACCAGTTTCAGCGGACAGATCCGGTCGTGTGTACGAGGCCCTAGACCTCTAGGTTACAGGGACCCGGCACCATTACCAATACAGGTCCCCGAGTGTCCTTGAGGTTCAGAGGTGGGTATGTGTTGAACTGGTAGGGTACAGGAACCCTGCCCCATAACCATGACCGATACAGGACTCCAAGTAGTCTTAAGGTTCAGAGCTGGGTGTGTGTTAGACCGGTAGGTTACAGTGCCCCTTACTCATTACCATGACCAATACAGGACCCCAAGTGGTCTTGAGGTTCAGAGGTGGGTATGTGTTAGACCGGTAGTGTACAGGGCCCCTGCTCAATGACCATGACCAATACAGGACCCCAAGTGGTCTTGAGGTTCAGAGTTGGGTGTGTTAGACCTGTAGGGTACAGGAACCCTGCCCTATGACCATGACTGATACAGGACTCAAAGTGGTCTTGAGGTTCAGAGTTGGGTGTTTTAGACCTGTAGGGTACAGGAACCCTGCCCTATGACCATGACTGATACAGGACTCAAAGTGGTCTTGAGGTTCAGAGATGGGTGTGTGTTAGACGGGTAGGTTGCAGGGCCCCTGCCCTATGACCAATACAAGACCCCACAGTAGAGGACACAATAGTTAAGGGTGTTCTACCACACCTCTAGATGCAAGGGGCCAGATTCAGAAAGAACTTACGCTGACGTATCTGTTGATTCTTAGAATCAGTTACGCATAGATTTGTATTAGATCCGACCGGCGTAAGTCTCTCACGCTGTCGGATCTTAACTGCATATTTACGCTGGCCGCTAGGGGCGTGTACGCTGATTTACGCCTAGAAATATGTAAATCAGCTAGATACGCAAATTCACGAACGTACGCCCGGCCGACGCAGTACAGATACGTCGTTTACGTTAGGCTTTTCCCGTCGTAAAGTTACCCCTGCTATATGAGGTGTAGATGAGGCGTACCAATGTTAAGTATGGATGTCGTTCCCGCGTCACATTTTTAAAATTTTACGTCGTTTGCGTAAGTCGAATAGGGCTGGGCGTCATTTACGTTCACGTCGAAAGCATTGGCTTCTTGCGGGTTAATTTGGAGCATGCGCACTGGGATACTTTCACGGACGGCGCATGCGCCGTTCCTAAAAAGCATCATTTACGTGGGGTCACATAAAATTTACATAACACATGCCCACATCTATTACATTTTTTTTTTGTTTTTAAAGTGTATTTTGTGCGTGTACTCGAGAGAGGAGCTGGACTGCAGGAGTTGGGAGTAGGCAGGCCTCCCCCAGAGGCAATCTGCCACCTTTCTCCATGCCCCAGGTGGCAATGGTGGGTGTGTGAGGGGGTCCTCCCACACAGCCCGCCCTACCTGCTCCGCTTTGAAGCCCAACGGGGCAGAGGGACTCCCTATAAGGGAGTGAGAGGATTAGCCCGCTCAACCAGCCCCATTAGTCCTTCGCCTCTCTTTTAGAGACCGCGTGGTCAAAGTGCGTGTGTTAACCCAATTTAGAGTGCGTGTGTAGGTGTGGTGGTTTTTGTGGGAGGGGGGTGGGCGTACTAAGCACAGGCTTACCTTGCATAGCACACCCACCGGGAGCCGGGCTGAGACCACCAAACTCAATTCACATGAAGCCGAGACCGGGATCCGAACCTCTAGCTGCAGAGGTGAATGGCTTGTCAGCGCAGTGCCAATCGCGTTGAGCCACCGCAGCTCCCTTCACATCTATTACATTTGAATTAGGCTGGCTTACGTCGGTCTATTTACGCTACGCCGCCGCAACTTTCGTTTGAGAATACGGCACTTGACTGTAAAAGTTGCGGAGGCGTAACGTAAATACGATACGCTACGCCCGCCCACACTTACGCCGCCCTACGTGAATCTAGGCCAGGGTCTGCAGGTGAGTCATCTGTACACAACAATAGGGAAGAGCTGGGCAGCATTAGTAGCAGCACTTCACACTGAGATATCAGGACACAGCACATGACTTAAACCTCAAGGGAAGAAGGCATTTAAACTGAGATAATTGGCAAGTAGGAGGCAGCTGCTTTGGGCCCCACAACAATGACAGGGCCCAGGGCAGCTTCCCCTTTTGCCCTGCCTTGGGGTGAAATGCTAGCCTGGTCCTGCCTCTGGAGGTGCTATCCTGCCTTGGGGGAGTCAGAGGGATGCTACATATATATTATTATTATTATTATTACAAATGATTTATATAGCACCAACAGTTTGTGTAGCACTTTAAAATATCTTACAGGACCTCAACATTCCAGGTTATGTATTATACAGATAAATTCGGGGCTATGTGAAAATTGGCCTCTGAATGCTGTGGTGGTCAACCTCAAGTTGTCACCATAGTTGGTCAGGTTTGATCGCTGACATACATTCTCAGTCTCACCTCCTTCCTTTACTGGCTGTTTCAATAACACTCCAAACTGTTTACTTATAGTCATAATTCACCAGACAGGGCGACGTCAGTTCCTCCAGGAGGAGATCAGGGCCACCGCAGGGCACCACTTGACATTTCTCCCATTGTCTTTACACAGCGGCCTGGCGGTGTCCTAGCTGCCCGGGCGCCGTTTCTCATTAACCCTCTGATCTGTCACATCAGCTGCGCTCACGGATGACATTCAAGAGCCGTCTACGGGTCCTGTCAGCAGTGTGCCGGCGGAACTTCACAGCAGTCATCTCCACCGCCGTGACTAGAAGATAATACTGAAAGGTTTCATTTCCTCGCCTGATGATTTGACAAATATTTACCGTAGTTATTAAAAGGAAGTTCCGAAATTGGTAAAATACGAGAAGGAAATCACGATACTCAAAGGAAACGTTCTATGAAATGACTGTTCCAAACATGTCAAAAATGTGCAATTAGTAGACTTCTTGTTGCCCTCAGATACCATTTAGAGACTTTGTGGTCCATACTGTATCTAAAACTTGCTTCACCACATCCATGTATTAAGCAGTAGTATGGGCCTAGAACATCCATGTATAAGGCAGTAGCATGGCCTCACTACACTACATCCATGTATAAAGCAGTAGTATGGCCCTAGCACATCCATGTATAAAGCAGTAGTATGGCCCTAGCACATCCATGTATAAAGCAGTAGCATGGCCCTAGCACATCCATGTATAAAGCAGTAGCATGGCCTCACTACACTACATCTATGTATAAAGCAGCAGAATGGCCCTAGAACATCCATGTATAAGGCAGTAGCATGCCCTCACTACACTACATCTATGTATAAAGCAGCAGAATGGCCCTAGAACATCCATGTATAAGGCAGTAGCATGGCCTCACTACACTACATCCATGTATAAAGCAGTAGTATGGCCCTAGCACATCCATGTATAAAGCAGTAGTATGGCCCTAGCACATCCATGTATAAAGCAGTAGTATGGCCCTAGCACATCCATGTATAAAGCAGTAGTATGGCCCTAGCAAATCAATGTATAAAGCAGTAGTATGGCCCTAGCACATCCATGTATAAAGCAGTAGTATGGCCCTAGCACATCCATGTATAAAGCAGTAGTATGGCCCTAGAACATCCATGTATAAGGCAGTAGCATGGCCTCACTACACTACATCCATGTATACAGTAAAGCAGTAGTATGGCCCTAGCACATCCATGTATAAAGCAGTAGTATGGCCCTAGAACATCCATGTATAAAGCAGTAGTATGGCCCTAGAACATCCATGTATAAGGCAGTAGCATGGCCTCACTACACTACATCTATGTATAAAGCAACAGTATGGCCATAGTACAATCATGTATAAAGCAATAGTATGGCCTTACTACATCCATGTATAAGGGTGTAGTATGGTGTTACTACATCATGTATAAAACAGTAGTATGGTGTTGGGGTTCCCCCCCAAAAATCCATGCCAGACCCTTATCCGAGCACGCAACCTGGCAGGCCGCAGGAAAAGAGGGTGACGGCGAGAACGCTCCCCCCTCCTGAACCATACCAGGCCACATGCCCTCAACATGGGAAGGATGTCCCCATGTTGATAGGGACAAGGTCCTCATCCCCACAGCCCTTGCCCAGTGGTTGTGGGGGTCTGCGGGCGGGGGACTTATCGGAATCTGGAAGTCCCCTTTAACAAAATGTAAAAAAAATGGCGTGAGGTTCCCCCCAAAAATCCATACCAGACCCTTATCCGAGCACACAACCTGGCAGGCCGCAGGAAAAGAGGGGGGATGAGAGAGCCCCCCCGGGAAACCCCCGTTGCATATGTGAATTGGTAACGGGGTACCCCTACCATTTCACCCAAAAAAGTGACAAAAATTGTAAAAAAACACAGACACACCTTTATTAAAAAAAGAAAGTTCCAGCGATGTAATCCTTCCACGACCCACTGAATGACGCGAGACCCGCCGTGACAGCTCTTAAATAACCAAACCAGGGCCAAACCGCGATGTGCGCGGGTGACCCTGGCCCCCTCTGACGCAATGGGGAAACGCCGTGGGGTTACCCAGTGACATGTACAGGTGACCCCGCCCCCTCTGATGCAACGGGGGTTTCCCTATGGGGGCTGGGTCAACCGTGACACCACGAGGAAACAGCCAGAAACCACTGTTGCTTTAGAAGATCACATCACGGGTGGCCTTGCCCTCAGCTATTTAAGAGCTATCACGGCGGGTCTTGCATCATTCGGCGGGCGTCTCCCATGGAGGTGGAATCGATCAAATGTTTTTCCGTATCGTTGGGTTGTGGAAGGATTACATTGCTATAAATTTTTTTATTTTTTTATTAAGAACTTGTCCCAAGCTGTGTCTGTGTGTTTTTTACAATTTTTGGCACCTTATTTGGTAAAATGGTAGAGGTGCAATGTACCCCGTTACCAATTCACATAGGGGGCCAGGATTTGGGGGTCCCTTTTGTTAAAGGGGGCTTCCAGATTCCGATAAGCCCCCTGCCCGCAGACCCCCACAACCACCCGGCGAAGGTTGTGGGGATGAGGCCCTTGGCCCCATCAACAAGTGGACATCCTCCCCATGTTGAGGGCATGTGGTCTGGTACGGTTCAGGAGGGGTGGGGGCGCTCTCTTATCCCCCCTCTTTTCCTGCGGCCTGCCAGGTTGCGTGCTCAGATAAGGGTCTGGTATGGATTTTTGGGAAGAACCTCACGCCATCTTTTTTACATTTTGGCGCGGTGTTCCTCAACCCTGAGCATGGCAGGATCACCAATCCTGGGTATGGTAGGACCAGTAACCCTGAGCATTGCAGGACTACCAACCCTGAGTATGGCAGGATCACCAACCCTGAGCATGGCAGGACCACCAACTCTGAGCATGGCAAAATCACTAACCCTAAGCATGGCAGGACCACCAACTCTGAGCATGGCAGGATCACCTACCCTAAGCATGGCAGGATTGCCAACCCTGCAGTTGGGATCACCTGTACTCTAGGAGCATGATCTTCCTGCCCCGGTACAGGACCAGCAACCCTGAGCATTGCAGGACTACCAACTCTGAGTATGGCAGGATCATCAACCCTGAGCATGGCAGGACCACCAGTCCTGAGCATGGCAGGAAAACCAACCCTGAGCATGGCAGGACCACCAACTCTGAGCATGGCAGGATCACCAACCCTGAGCATGGCAGGACCACCAACTCTGAGCATGGCAGGATCACCAACCCTGAGCATGGCAGGACCACCAACTCTGAGCATGGCAGGATCACCAACCCTAAGCATGGCAGGATTGCCAACCCTGCAGTTGGGATCACCTGTACTCTAGGAGCGTGATCTTCCTGCCCCGGTACACCCCCTCCGAATTTCCTCTTCCCTAGGCTGGGCCCTGTGTGCCTTCTCCATAGCTGAAGCCTTCCACCGGCTACAATAACAAATGGATGCATCCCGAGGATAAAGTTGCTGACTCTGGTGACTCGGAGTCACCTTGCCGTTCATCAGCATTGCTAAACATCCCCCGTAACCTTTTCATTATCAGCCCGGCGCCCGCTCTGCACCGGGTCCAACTGCTCCAATAATTTCAATTACTTTCCCTGACAAATTTTATGTTTCATGTATTTTAGTGGCCCGATAATTATGATTTCTTTCATTCCTCACTATCAAGCTTAATGGGTTCCAGAGCGCGTATGCGGTTTCAGAAATGAAGTTCCACTTGATTTCACAAGTTATTATCTACTTTCGCTAATGGAATTCAAAAAAAAAAAAAAGGGGGGGGGGGTTGGAATGGAACAAAAGATAAGGATGAGTGTTGCTCAAAACAAGGGAGAAGACGGGACAGAAAGAGGGACGAGGAGCTACGTCACATTTTGTATTCCCTGAAGGGCTTAAAGGGAAAATACAACAAGTCTATGGAAACACAACAATGGATTTCACTTATTTGCACCCTTGGTAAATATGCCACTGAAAGCATTTTTCGATATCTGTTTAATAAGTGCAAAAAAAAAGTTGATCCTGCCAGAAATCTTGTGAGCCGATAACTTCCTGTGCTGCACTCAGGTTTGTTGTTTCCAGCTACCATTGAGGACAATTGAGGATCATAAAACCCCGTCCCTTTATGTTATGGCTCATTTACATTAGTGGTGCTCCAACCCCCCTTGAAGCTCCCACTAGGGCGGCGCAAGTGTGTGCATTGCATGTTGTTGTGGGGCGCAATCAGGGTTGCGTTTGGTGGGCACAAGCGACAGTAGTTATAATTTCTGCCATGGCATGCGTACACCACCCCCCGCCGCCGCTACCTCTGCAGCTAAAGGGGGTAGCGGTTAAAGGGGTGGAAAAATCCCGCTCAACCATGGGGTTTTACCGACCCTCTACAGTTAATCAGGTAGATTCGCGCAATATTTGCGTGGGCAAAGAGCAAACATTTTTCTCTGCGCCCACGCAAATATTGCGCTTTGCCCGCGATTCACGGAGCAATTGCTCCGTAAATTGCGCGGGCGCTATGCTAATTAGCCCTGCGTAAGGGCGCCTAATGTAAATGATCCCGCCGGGGGCGGAAATCATTTAAATTAGGCGCGCTCCCGCGCCGAGCGAACAGCGCATGCTCCGTCGGGAAACTTTCCCGACGTGCATTGCGGCAAATGACGTCGCAAGGACGTCATTTGCTTCTAAGTGAACGTGAATGGCGTCCAGCGCCATTCACGGTTCACTTACGTAAATGACGTAAAATTTGAACGTCGCGAGCGGGAAGCGCAGCTATACTTTAGCATTGGTTGCGCCTGCTATTAGCAGGAGCAGCCTTATGCTAAAGTCGCCGTACGGAAACTCCGTACCTTGCGTGCGCAGGGCCCGCGCAACTTTTGTGAATCGGTGGTAGTATGCAATTTGCATACTATACGCCGATCACAATGGCCGCGCCCCCTAGCGGCCAACGCAAGAATGCAGCCTGGGATGTGAAGGCATAAGGAGGCTTATGTCTGTCACATCCTAGGCTGCAGTCGGTGTAACGAGGTTCCTGAATCAGGAGCACTCGTTACACCGGAGCAAGTAAGCCCTTGCGCCGCGCAACCTATGGTTGCACGGGCGCAAGTGCTTCTTGAATCTGGCCCACTGTATCCAAGTATTTTGCTCCTTTTACATGGGTGACCAGGAGGCAGTGAAAACAGGCGATCGATCTGTGTTTTATAAAAAAAAAAAAAAAAACTAATAATAAAAATAAAATTGTAAAAAAATAATAATAATAATAATAATAATTATACAAATAAAAGATAAACTACTGACACCGATCTCTGCCCTGCTGACAAAGCCCTACTGACTTGCCCACTGTCATATATGGTATATTACACACGCATGTGTGTTTGAGCTTTGGTGTGCACACCCTAATGCAATAGGCTGAGCACACCTATGCGCCTGGGTACTTTAGGTACGGGTGCTATTTAAATTTAGAGGGAGATCAGAGTGTAGTTAAACTCTGATCCTAATTGTTATGTGCAAAACAGGGTCTCTGTCTCATCTTGGCTGTGCTGTGGGCTTATTCTGTTGCGCTGGGGTGTTCTTCCCACCCCTGTGCAGTAGGTGGCAGCAGTGGAGTCAAGGTTTGGGTGCTCTTCTCCAGCAGCCAATCAGGAGGGTTTGGCCTCGCTGTGCATGCTGGGGGAGGGTATTTATGGGGAAGACGCCATTAGTTCTGGGTTCTCCTTCGTCCAGTGTGGCACCCACCTTTAGGGTGGCCACATCACGGCATTATGGCCTACCTGGCCAGGGCGTGCGTGCCACACGATGTTCCTGGTTCTGTGGGCATGTTGGCCTGGAACATTTGAGCAGCAACGGGGACCCAGTGAGCGACTGGGTTCCCACCTTTGAGGATCCCAAGCTGTATTGCTGTTCGGTGGGGAGTCCGTCTGAGGAGCGCCATTGAGAGGCTGGCGGTCCAAAAGGGCCTCAAAAAACCACCGGGATCAAGGTAGCCAGACACTGAGGGATTGATCACCTGTCAGTCGGTACCTGGGCAACAAGTTGAAGGAGATCCAGGCGTAATTCATCTAAGGAGGATCATCTCCGTAACTACAATCAGAGAGGGCCTGTGGCAGGGGTGTCTCCCTGATGTTCACCAAGAAGGGTCTGTGGCAGAGACTTTATCCTATAATTGTTCGAGTGATACTCCGGCTGCCAGGTCAGTGAGAGAGGCCTGTCCGGGTCAGTGAGAGAGGCCTGTCCGGGTCAGTGAGAGAGGCCTGTCCGGGTCAGTGAGAGAGGCCTGTCCGGGTCAGTGAGAGAGGCCTGTCCGGGTCAGTGAGAGAGGCCTGTCCGGGGTCAGTGAGAGAGGCCTGTCCGGGGTCAGTGAGAGAGGCCTGTCCGGGGTCAGTGAGAGAGGCCTGTCCGGGGTCAGTGAGAGAGACCTGTCCGGGTCAGTGAGAGAGGCCTGTCCGGGTCAGTGAGAGAGGCCTGTCCGGGGTCAGTGAGAGAGGCCTGTCCGGGGTCAGTGAGAGAGGCCTGTCCGGGGTCAGTGAGAGAGACCTGTCCGGGTCAGTGAGAGAGGCCTGTCCGGGTCAGTGAGAGAGGCCTGTCCGGGTCAGTGAGAGAGGCCTTTCCGGGTCAGTGAGAGAGGCCTGTCCGGGGTCAGTGAGAGAGGCCTGTCCGGGGTCAGTGAGAGAGGCCTGTCCGGGGTTAGTGAGAGAGGCCTGTCTGGGTCAGTGAGAGAGGTCTGTCCGGGTCAGTGAGAGAGGCCTGTCCGGGTCAGTGAGAGAGGCCTGTCCGGGTCAGTGAGAGAGGCCTGTCCGGGTACACTAAACCCACTCAGGCAGGAGTGACACAGAGAAGTGTTACGCCTGGGAGCAGGACTGTTTCCTATCATCACACCTGAATCTGCTGTTCTCCTTTCTTCCTTCACCTTTACCTTCCTCACCACAAGTCTGTGGTTTTTACCCGGCTGGGTAATAAAGAGCACCTGTTGCGGACATTCCTTTACTTCTACTAAATACATCATGCACCCCTAGGAATTCGGAAAAGCCACGAGGTAATCGCGCCACCCAAAACAACCAGCAGCTCCTCCGGGGGTAGTGCTACAGAAGTAGTGTATGTAATCTGATCTCCCCTTCTTTCTCTGGAGTTGTAGCTGCTTTACAAGCCTGCTGCTGCCCCCTGCTTGCTGCAAATGGTAAATATAAATGCTAGGGGATTTTTCTCCAATGTATCAGTTTCTAAACTTAATTTAATTATTATATTTTCCTGCAGTGGTAATGTGAACTCTTTTACTATTAGCGGTATACATACAGCGCTGAATTATCCGCAGAATTTCACACGGTTCAAAGGTCGCCTTCGTTTTTATTTTTTTTTACTGTAGAAGCAGCGCTATGGGGAAGAGTCAAAACAACACGCAATTATGGTCTTTTAACTTTCATTTCAGAGAAATGTGCCGCGCTGTTTGGGCCAGCTCTCATCTGCCAATTTCCTTTTATGAATGCCGGGCTCGGGATTGGCTAACCGTGCTTTAGCAGAAAATAAGAACATCTAATACGGAGGCGATGCGATGGGTCACCTCTGCCGTAATGATGGTCATTACAGCCTGTGTGTTTTTTGCTAGTTGGTGCCGTGATGGATTTTTTTGCTTATCATTTGGAACATGAGAGGATAATGTGAAATGTCAAGTAAATATTCGGTGGCATGTCATAGCTTTTTTTTTTTTTTTTTAAATATGCAACTTGGTTTTTGTTCAACAGATACATTTATTTCTGTAGAGAGGCCTCTCTCAAACTTTTTACCCCACAAGAACTCCTATATTAATCTGCAGGTCTCGAGGAACCCCTATAATAATTTTCAGGTCTTGAGGAACCACTAAAATCATTTTCAGGTCTCAAGGAACCACTATATTAATTTTCAGGTCTAAGGAACCCCTAAAATAATTTTCAAGGCCTCAAGGAACCCCTATAATAATTTCCAAGTCTTGAATAACCCCTATATTCATTTTCAAGGTCTCGAGCAACCCCTATAATAATTTGCGGGTCTTGAGGAACCCCTATAATAATTTCCAAGTCTCGAGGAACCCCTATATATATTTTCAAGGTCTCGAGAAACCCCTATAATTTTCAGGTCTCAAGTAACCCCTATATTCATTTTCAGGTCTTGAGGAACCCCTGTAATAATTTTCAGGTCTGAAGGAACCCCTATAATAATTTTCAAGTCTGAAGGAACCCCTATTATAATTTTCAAGATCTCAAGAAACACCTATAATAATTTTCAGGTCTTGATGAACCCCTATAATATTTTCCGGTCTTGAGGAACCCCTATGATAATTTCCAAGTAACCCCTAAAATAATTTTCAGGTCTCAAGGAACCCCAATAATAATCTTCAGGTCTCGAGGAACCCCTTTAGTAGTTTTTAGGTCTCAAGGAACCCCTATAATAATTTTAAGGTCTCAAGGAACCGTTATATTAATTTGTAGGTCTCAAGTAACTCCTACAATCATTCCCAGATCTCTAGAAACCTCAGTAATAATTTTTAAGGTCTCTAGGAACCCTTATAATAATATTTTTGTCTTGAGGAACCCCTATATTAGTTCTCAATGTCTCGATGAACCCCTATATTAATTTTCAGGTCTTGAGGAACCCCAATAATAATTTTTAGGTCTTGAGGAACCCCTATAATCATTTTCAAGTCTTGTAGAACCCCTATTCTAATTTTCAAGGTCTTAAGGAACCCCTACAATAATTTCCAAGTCTTGAGGAACCCCTATATAATTTTCATGGTCTCGAGGAACCCCTATAATAATTTTCAGGTCTCAAGGAACCCCTATATTCATTTTCAGGTCTTGAGGAACCCCTATACTAATTTTCAAGTCTCAAGGAACCCCTATAATCATTTTCAAGTCTTGCAGAACCCCTATTCTAATTTCCAAGGTCTTAAGGAACCCCTATAATAATTTTTAGATCTTGAGGAACCCCTACAATAATTTCCAAGTCTCAAGGAACCCCTATATTAATTTTCATGGTCTCAAGGAACCCCTATAATAATTTTCAGGTCTCAAGGAACCCCTATATTCATTTTCAGGTCTTGAGGAACCCCTATAATAATTTTCAAGATCTCAAGAAACACCTACAGTATAATTATTTTCAGGTCTTGCGGAACCCCTATATTATTTTTCAGGTCTTGAGGAACCCCTATGATGATTTCCAAGTAACCCCTAAAAAATGTTTTAGGTCTCAAGGAACCCCTATAATAACCTTCAGTTCTCGAGGAACCCCTTTAGTAGTTTTTAGGTCTCAAGGAACCCCTATAATAATTTTAAGGTCTCAAGGAACCGTTGTATTAATTTTTAGGTCTCAAGGAACCCCTACAATCATTCCCAGATCTCTAGAAACCTCAGTAATAATTTTTAAGGTCTCTAGGAACCCTTATAATAATATTTTTGTCTTGAGGAACCCCTATATTAGTTCCCAATGTCTCGATGAACCCCTATATTAATTTTCAGGTCTTGAGGAACCCCAATAATAATTTTTAGGTCTTGAGGAACCCCTATAATCATTTTCAAGTCTTGTAGAACCCCTATTCTAATTTTCAAGGTCTAAAGGAACCCCTACAATAATTTCCAAGTCTCGAGGAACCCCTATATTAATTTTCATGGTCTCGAGGAACCCTATAATAATTTTAAGGTCTCAAGGAACCCCTATATTCATTTTCAGGTCTTGAGGAACCTCTATAATAATTTTCAAGTCTCAAGGAACCCCTATAATCATTTTCAAGTCTTGCAGAACCCCTATTCTAATTTCCAAGGTCTTAAGGAACCCCTATAATAATTTTTAGATCTTGAGGAACCCCTACAATAATTTACAAGTCTCGAGGAACCCCTATATTAATTTTCATGGTCTCAACCCCTATAATAATTTTCAGGTCTCAAGGAACCCCTATATTCATTTTCAGGTCTTGAGGAACCCCTATAATAATTTTCAAGTCTCAAGGAACCCCTATAATAATTTTCAAGATCTCAAGAAACACCTACAGTATAATAATTTTCAGGTCTTGAGGAACCCCTATATTATTTTTCAGGTCTTGAGGAACCCCTATGATAATTTCCAAGTAACCCCTAAATTTTTTTTTAGGTCTTAAGGAACCCCTATACTAACCTTCCGGTCTCGAGGAACCCCTTTAGTAGTTTTTAGGTCTCAAGGAACCCCTATAATAATTTTAAGGTCTCAAGGAACCGTTATATAAATTTTCTAGGTCTCACGGAACCCCTACAATCATTCCCAGATCTCTAGAAACCTCAATAATAATTTTTAAGGTCTCTAGGAGCCCTTATAATAATAATTTTGTCTTGAGGAACCCCTATATTAGTTATCAATGTCTAGATGAACCCCTATATTAATTTTCAGGTCTTGAGGAACCCCAACAATAATTTTTAGGTCTTGAGGAACCCCTATAATCATTTTCAATTCTTGCAGAACCCCTATTCTAATTTTCAAGGTCTTAATGAACCCCTATAATAATGTTTAGGTCTTAAGGATCCCCTACAATAATTTCCAAGTCTCGAAGAATCCCTATATTAATTTGAAAGGTCTCGAGGAACCCCTATAATAATTTCCAGGTCTCAAGGAACCCCTATAATAATTTTCAGGTCTGGAGGAACCCTATAATAATTTTTAGGTCTCAAGGAACCCTTGCTAAAACTAATTCATTGAGGGTCTATGAGAAAAAGTTGCGTACCTAGATTTAGGAGCGGTGTAACTCTTCTGTTCCATGGCAGCTGCTGGTCTCATTCCAGCATGTGCTCCCCTAAACTAGCAGTCAGAGGCAGCAGTGCATATCTTATGCTGCCAATAATCAACTATGTGGCCATATACGCAAGAGTGCCTAGGCACACTCACATACCAGGAAGTTCTCTGCTATTTTTCAGACGTTCAGAGAACTGTAAACAGTTCATGGTCAACCCAAACCATGCAGTGCCCTAGAGCTCACTCTGAGGGTATACAACTATGAGGAGTACCTAGGCACACTCACATACCAGGAAGTCCTACACAATTTTTCAGGAGGAATACCAGACAAAAGGTCGATTTTTCAGGGTACTGCCTAGGCACAATTAGGCTTTATGCGTATTACCAATAGTATAGCAAATCTTCACTTTTTGAGTTCAGTTCCACCTTAAGGGGTGCTTTAGTATAAGGCAGGGGTCTCCAAACTACAGCCTAGGGGCCAGATGCAGCCCCTTTTTATCCACTGGAACCAACAATGGGGCATGGTTCCCCCCACTGCCACCAATTATAGAACACAATTCGTCTAATTACACCATTTATTGGGCACAATTTCTCCCAATAACACCAACAATGGAGCCCAATGACACCGATGACAGGACACATTCTCTCCCAATGATACCAATGATGGGGCCCAAGAACACCAATGGTGGGCCACAGTTTCTCCAATTGACACAAATGATGGTGCACACTTTCTCACAATGGCACCAATTATGGGACACAATTCCTCCCAATGACACCAATGATGGTGTACAATTTCTCACAATGACACCAACAATGGAGACCAATGACACCAATGATGGGATACAGTTTCTCCCAATGACACCAATGATGGGGCCCAAGAACAACAATGGTGTTCCATAATGATGGGCCACAATTCCTCCCAATGACACCAATGATGGGACACAATTACTCCAAATGACAGCAATGATGGAGCACAATTTCTCACAATGACACCAACCATTGAGCAACATTTCTCACAATGACACCAATGATGGAGCACAATGACACCAATGATGGGACACAGTTCCTCCCAATGACACTAACAATGGAGCCCAAGGACACCAATGGTGGGCCACAATTCCTTCCAATGATGGGGCACGTTTTCTCCCAATGGCACCAATGATGGTTTATCATTTCTCCAAATGACACCAAAGAAGGTACACAATTCCTCCAAATAAAGGAACAAATTTTCTCCCAATGACACAAATGATGGGGCACAATTTCTTCCAATGAACCAGCAATGGGGCCCAGCTACACCAATTATGGGACACAATTCCTTCCACTGACACCAAAGATGGGGCATTGTTTTTTAACACTGATGTTTGGACCTTCTCTACTCCCATTGGCCACAGTCCAGCCCTCCTGAAGTCTGAAGGGCAGTAAACTGGCCCTTCCTTTCGTTAGAAAGTTTGGAGACCCCCAGTTTGTAATTTTTGTTTTTAACATTAAAGGATATAAATAAATATGTGCTAATGTTAAGGTTTATCACAATATGTCAAAGTATATTAAAGTGTGGCACAACTGTAGAAGTTCAAGTCACACGATTGCCATAGTAAAGTCATAACAAGAAAAGAAACACATAATATCCAATTAAAGAACTAATAACACATAATTCATTAATAACCAATTCATAGGGGTCAATTTACTGAGCGGCGGGAGTTCTTTTAACCGTGTTCATTATTTTATCAAATTATAATTGTCTCGTAAAAATGTTCAATTCGCATTTATCACATAGGTGTGAAATGATTATGTTTTTCTTGCATGAAATAGCCGTTTAACCATCGCAGTCCCGTATTTCTCGTAAGTTGCTATTTAATCTTCACCTGAAACGGATTGTTTTCCCGCTCTGCCTGGCAGATCATCAAAGTGTACATGAGAACCCAGTGAAAGGTCATTCTTCTGATTTGACTTTTACATAAAGAATTCTGATTTGTTTAAATAACACTCATGCGGTAAATTCAGTCGATCCCCACAATACATTATTTGTATTGCCCATGATGATGGCCGACCACGTCAGACATTAATTACAGCAGAAAGTTTGTAGTGTAGGGGTCTATATATATATATATAATAAATGTGCCTCAGCATTCACACAGCCATAATGCATATTCCCCACAATGTACCGTATTTATAGGGGTATACCGCGTGCCAGAGTATAACACGCACCCCAAGCTTAGCAAGGTAGTTTAAGGAAAAAAAAGAAAACTTACATTTTTGCCCTGCGTCCATCGGCAGCCTTGTCCGGCGTCCATCTGCGGCCTTGCGCGGGGTCTGTCCAGCCTTGTGGGTGTCCATCTG
The DNA here is from genome assembly GCF_905171775.1 of Rana temporaria. Classification (NCBI taxonomy): domain Eukaryota; kingdom Metazoa; phylum Chordata; class Amphibia; order Anura; family Ranidae; genus Rana; species Rana temporaria. The sequence goes on along the minus strand of NC_053490.1, from coordinate 528,003,452 downwards.
CGGCTTCCTTGCGCGGGGTCCGTCCTGCCTTGTGGGTGTCCATCTGCGGCTTCCTTGCACGGGGTCCGTCCTGCCTTGTGGGTGTCCATCTGCGGCTTCCTTGTGCGGGGTCCGTCCTGCCTTGTGGGTGTCCATCTGCGGCTTCCTTCCGCGGGGTCCGTCCTGCCTTGTGGGTGTCCATCTGCGGCTTCCTTCCGCGGGGTCCGTCCTGCCTTGTGGGTGTCCATCTGCGGCTTCCTTGTGCGGGGTCCGTCCTGCCTTGTGGGTGTCCATCTGCGGCTTCCTTGCGCGGGGTCCGTCCTGCCTTGTGGGTGCCCGTCTGCGGCTTCCTTGCGCGGGGTCCGTCCTGCCTTGTGGGTGTCCATCTGCGGCTTCCTTGCGCGGGGTCCGTCCTGCCTTGTGGGTGTCCATCTGCGGCTTCCTTGCGCGGGGTCCGTCCTGCCTTGTGGGTGTCCATCTGCGGCTTCCTTGCGCGGGGTCCGTCCTGCCTTGTGGGAGCCGAGCGTGGCCGAGCCTAGCCGAGTGCGCAGTACACTCGGCTCGGCTCTAGGCTGCGGCGGGCGGAGCCGAGCGTGGCTAAGCCTAGCCGAGTGCGCAATACACTCGGCTCGGCTCTAGGCTAGCGGCTCAGAGACAGCGGGGATCGGCGTATATCGTGCACCCACGATTTTCCCCTGATTTTAAGGGGAAAAAGGGGGTGGTATACGCCGATAAATACGGTATTTATTATGTATATCTCTTTTGATCGACAGCTCCATCTAGTGGCCATAATGCTGTATTTTTCCTTTTCAGTATTTCAGCAAAATGCCACATTATGGCCACAAGATGGTGCTGACAATCATGGGAAATAAGTATATTAGACACAAAATCGGGATTACTCATGAAGGCTGTGTGAATGCCTAATATATATACAGCACTCAAATTTTCCACTCCCCTGCTTGCATTTTGCGAGTATAAAATGATTGAGGGTGAGTGTGGGCTACCTGGGGGGAGGGGGGCAAGCACATATTATTATTATTATTATTTATTAGACCCCTGAGAGCCGGTTCACACTACCGCAACCAAGGGGGCGACTTGTGTCGCCCCAAGTCGTGGGACATGACAAATTACATGGAAGTGAATGAGAGACGTCTTAATGCACACTACTGAAGTCGCTCTGACTTCAGAAAAGTTTCTTGTACTACTTCAAGGCGACTTGCACTCACTGATTTCAATGGAAGTCGCCTCCAAGTCGGATCCCCTGTCTTAACTGAAGCAATTTCACTGGAAGAGAAACTAGTTTTCTCAGGCAAACTCCTCCCTCCCACAGAGCTGATTACTGTTTGATTGGTCACTGGCAAAGTCGCCTGTCCTAAGCTCCAAAGTTCTCCCCTTCCTCCTCCTTGTCTGTGTCCAGAGGCGGAGCGCATGTAGCGGGTGCTGTGGTTCCCCATCTCGCTTGCTCTCTCCGCTGGCAACTGACAAAAGCGCATGTCCCCAGAATCCAGGCTGGGTACCACAGCGGAGCCTAGTACCGGAACATGTTCCGGCACTAGGCTCCACAAATTAATTCTGTCCAGTGTGCATGAAGCAGTCTCCTGTCTGCCCCGCCCCCTCTGCGTGTGTCAGCTCTTCTCCCATAGGTGGTGTGATGAGAGGCTTCTGGGTTGGCTGAAGCTACTGCCAATCATCCTGTCCACTCCCAGAAATGCTCTCCAAATGCCACCCTCCAAGTAACCAAAGATGCTACGTATGCCCCGCCCCCTGTAATGTGCTTCTGCTCCCAGCGCGCCCAAGCTACAGGGATCTATTGGACAAGTACTGATCTATGGGGACACCTGATGTGGGGGGCTCTGATGGGGGACACCTGCTGTCGGGGGCTCTGACAGGGGACACCTGCTGTGGGAGGCTTTGATGGGGGACACTAATGAAGACTTCTTAGGGGAGCATCTCTGTTTTTGAGTCATTGCCATAAAAACATGTGTAAAGGGGAGGAGTTAGTAAGATGACCATGCCCATATGTGGGCGCCAGAAATATTTTTGCACCCAGGCGTCTGTGACCCTAGGATTGGCCCTGATTGTGTTCCCTAGTAGTTGGTGGGATCCACAATTCATACTTATAACCAGTTGTGCCAAGGGAGGGTTCGAGCCAGTTTCAGGGGTTGATAGCCAGAGCGTAGGCCCGAATTAAACCAGCAGCTCCTTCGGGGGCAGTGCTACAGAAGATTGGAAAAACATTGCCTGGTCTGATGAGTCTCGATTTCAGCCGCGACATTCAGATGGCCCGGGTCAGAATTTGGTGTAAACAACATGAAAGCTAGGATCCATCCTGTCTTGCACCCACAATTCAGGCTGGTGGTGGTATAATGGTGGGGGGGGGGGATATTTTCTTGGCACACTTTGGGTCCCTTATTACCAACTGATCATCGTTTAAACGCCACAGCCTTGCTGAGTATTGTTGCTGACCATGTCCATCCCTTTATGACTACAGTGTCCCCATCTTCTGATGGCTCCTCCCAGCAGGATAATGTCACCATGTCACAAACATCCGATCATCTCACCACTGGACAATGAGGTCACTGGACTCCAATGGCCTCCACACTCACCACATCTCATCCCACCTTTGGGATGTGGTGGAAGGGGAGATTGGCATCATGGATGCGCAGCTGTCAAATCTACAGCAACTGTGTGATGCTATCATGTCACTATGGAGCAAAATCTCTGAGGAACGTTTCCAACACCTTGTTTAATCTACGCAACAAAGAATGAAGTCAGCTCTCAAGGCAACAGGGGGTCCAATCGGGGACTAGCAAGGTGTACATAATAAAGTGTATATATATATATATATATATATATATATATATATATATATATATATATATATATATGTGTGTGTGTGAAGTGCTGCATAAATTGTCGTTGCTATATACATTACCTGTAGTACATAATAATAATACAGTGGAACCTTGGATTACGATCATAATGCAGTCCAGGGGAATGCTTGTAATCCAAAGCACTCGCATATCAAAGCGAGTTTCCCCATAGAAGTCAATGGAAACGAAAATAATTTTTTCCAAATTGGGGGGTGCCGGAGAGACTCAGAAATACTCGGAAATTGTTCGGCTGCCCTCGGAAAACCCCGAAAAGGCTTGGAAACAGAGTACCGTATGTCCGAGTATTTCCGATAGGCTCGCAAACCGAGTCAGGATTTTAAAAAAAATATTGCTCGTATTGCAAAACACGCGTTAACCTCGTTCCTCGCAATCCGAGGTTCCACTGTAAATAAAAGAAAAATGTCTGAAACTTGTTTTATAACTCAACTCCTAAGTGTAATAAGTCTAGTTGCTTTTTATTTGGCAAAATGTGAATCACAAAAATAACCAATGAAACGCGGGGGCTCGACCGGGATGAAATAGTTAAAAAATAGCACGTGGCGGTCAGACAGCAAATAAAGCGCTTTGGCTGGAGTTATAATTCATAGCCTTCTGGACTCATAATATAAAAATATCAATATACATTAAATTCTGAAGTACGGGCAGCCGCTCGCACAACATCCCAACATTTAACACCAGAGATTTACATGATGCATTGCGCTTCGCATCTTTTCATTTCCTTCGCTCTGAAAGTCATACAAGCGATAATCCAGTACAGCATGCTGCTACCATGCGGAACTAATATGTGGTCATTATATGGCCTGGGGCTCCGACAGCGAAGGTTAACACACTAACAAAACAGACATTAGCCGCAATAATAGCCATTTTAGGCAATGGGACTACCATCAGGACCACAGCGCTGCCATATTTCATGTTTCCTCTGTCAGAGATCACTTAATATCCATGCGCATAGATGGAACGAACGCCGCTTCTTCACATCTGCGGGGGATAAAGCCGAGCAACATCAAAGCTACCATCCTCGCCTTGCAACGTGAAAGATGTTTCCGCGTTAATCCTGGCGGGGAGATAATGCTTTATAAATAGTTGGATTTGGAAGTAATAAACTTCATAAAGTTAATTCTCTTGTTCGGCGCAGACTGGTTTGAATGTGGCGGTTTCGAGGGATCCGCAGAGAACGATCAAGTTTTGAGAAGATAATAAAATGTTCATACAAGATTCAAAGGCTAGTCAGGTGTCGGTAATAAGGTGAAAAATTCAGCCAGCCGTGGCCTGCGCAGTTCCATAAAATATAAAAAATAAAAAAGCTAATGCGGTCGTAGGAAGTAGAGACACTTTGTAAAGGTTTTGATGCACAGAATGCAGCAGAAGACGGTCTCTGTACTTCCCGCCGGAGGGGGGGGGGGTGGGTTTACAGCTAGCAACAAACTAAAATGGTTATTTTAAAAACAAGACTGCTAGCAAGTATATGTGCGGGACTGAGCTGAAATAGCCACCCAACGTAGTCCCACTGCATGTGGTGTGGATCTACCCAAACAGCTACTTGGGCTTATCCACATAAACAGCCCCCTACTCAATGAAATTCAGTATATCTCTGGTAACACAGGTGAACAGCTGGAAGCATCCAAGGCTCGAGGACACAGGGGGCCTCCCCACTGGAACTCAGGCCTTGGATACCTCCAATTGACACCTCCATTGTTTTGTTGTTCTCCACCCTATCTGCTGTATACCATTGCAGCGAAAGGTGTCAATGCAGTGATGTGAACCATGCACACAGGAGACGCCTTATCCATGCAATGGGACTGCGCTGAAATAGCCACCCAACGTAGCCCCACTGCATGTGGTGTGAAGATCCCCAAGTTGTCCCACTGCATGAATGAATGAATGAATGAATGACTTGTATAGCGCAACTCATGCGAACTGAATCGCCTCTGGGTGCGTTTTCCAGCCAGAGTCTGCTTGGCTGGTGCGGTCATTTTACCCCGTAGGATCGTGACACGCTTGCATATGGTGTGAAGATGCCCAAACAGCTACCTGGGCTTATCCACATAAACAACGCCCCACTCAATGAAATTCAGTATATCTCTGGTAACATAGGTGAACAGCTGGAGGCATCCAAGGCTCAAGGACACAGGGGGCCTCCCCACTGGACCTCAGGCCTTGGATACCTCCAATTGGCACCTCCATTGTTTTGTTGTTCTCCACCATATCTGCTGTATACCATTGCAGTGAAAGGTGTCAATGCAGTGATGTGAACCATGCACACAGGAGACGCCTTATCCATTCAATGGGACTGCGCTGAAATAGCCACCCAACATAGTCCCACTGCATGTGGTGTGAAGATCCCCAAGTAGTCCCACTGCATATGGTGTGAAGATGCCCAAACAGCTACTTGGGCTTATCCACATAAACAATACCCCACTCAATGAAATTCAGTATATGTCTGGTAACACAGGTGAACAGCTGGAGGCATCCAACGCTCGAGGACACAGGGGGCCTCCCCACTGGAACTCAGGCCTTGGATACCTCCAATTGGCACCTCCATTGTTGTGTTGTTCTCCACCCTATCTGCTGTATACCATTGCAGCGAAAGGTGTCAATGCAGGGATGTGAACCATGCATACAGGAGACGCCTTGTCCATGCAATGGGACTACGCTGAAATAGCCACCCAGCGTAGTCCCACTGCATATGGTGTGAAGATGCCCAAACAGCTACTTGGGCTTATCCACATAAACAACACCCCACTCAATGAAATTCAGTATATCTCTGGTAACACAGGTGAACAGCTGGAGGAATCCAAGGCCCAAGGACACAGTGGGCCTTCTGACTGGAACTCAAATGCTCCAGTAGCTATTAGGGATTGGCTCCCCACAGTATCTGGGTCTTCCAGAGAGGCTATGAGCTTTTAGGTTTCTACCCAGCTGGCCGCAGTAGTGCAATACAATTCAAATTAAAGGATTGGCGTGCATTGTGGTGTGCTGCAATGCAGGTGCAACGCTTTCCCGGGATGTGTATTGCACAGCCATGGGAAGCTTCTCTGGAAGACCCAGCTACTGTGTGGAGCCCTTCCACATTTGCTTCTGGAATATTGAAATTCCACTGGGGAGCCCCCCTGCATCCTTGGGCCTTGGATCCCTTCAATTGGCTCCTCCATTGGTTTACCATTCAAAGGGACTGCAACGCCTCATGCACAGTGCATTAATGCATGCTGTAGTAAGTCAATGCTGGTGTGAACAAGCCTTCAGATGCCTTTGGCAATACTTACCAAAAATTGTCGTGTTCTCCTCCCTATCTGCTCTATGTCATTGAAGGGAAACTGTCAATGCAGTGGTGTGAACCGTCCACACAGGAGACAAGGCATTTTGCCTTGTCCATGCAATGAGACTGTACTGAAATAGCCACCCAACGTAGTCCAACTGCATGTGGTGTTAAGATGCCCAAACAGTTACTTGGACTTATCAACATAAACAGCCCCCCACTTAATGAAATTCAGTATATCTCTGGTAACACAGGTGAACAGCTGGAGGCATCCAAGGCTCAAGGACACAGGGGGCCTCCCCACTGGAACTGCAATGTTCCAGTAGTTATTGGGGATCATTTTGCCCACAGCAGCTGGGTTTTTCAGTGGAGCTATTAGGTTTCTACCCAGCTGGCTGCAGTAGTGCAATACAATTCCCGGTAAAGAATTGGCATGCATTGTGGTGTGCTGCAATGCAGGTGCAGCGCTTTACCGGGGAGCCGGGTAAAAACCTAACAGCTGCCACAGGAGCTGGGTCTTCCAGAGAAGCTGGGATCTATACGTTTTTTAATCAGTGGTCCGCGGCTGTGCAATACAATTCCCGGTAAATAATTGGCATGCATTGTGGTGTGCTGCAATACAGGCGCAGTGCTTTACCGGGCAGCCGGTTAGAAACCTAATAGCTCCCACAGGAGCTGGGTCTTCCAGAGAAGCTGGGAGCTATTCATTTTCTACTCAGTAGTCCACGGCTGTGCAATACAATTCCCGGTAAACCATTGCACCTGCATTGCAACACACCACAATGCATGCCAATGCTTTACCCGGACTTGTATTGCACAACCAGGGCCGCTGATAAGTCAGTACAACTGGCCCTGTTGTAGTGGGCCCCGGGCCAGCAGGGGCCCGGATGGCAACCCCCTTTAAAAAAAAAAATAATAATTATGGCTCCGGAGGTCCACAGGGCCCCATATGACAACTCCCATTTTTTTTTTTATAAAAAATATATATATATTTTTTTAATATATTTTTATTTAATTTTTTATTAAAGGGACATTCTTTTTTTAGAGGTCCGGAGGTCCCCAGGGCCCCGGATGGCAACACCCCTTTTTTTTATTTATTTTTTATGAAAAATATATATTTTTTCTAATATATATTTTTTATATTTTTTATTAAAGGGCCAATTTTTTTTTCTTAGGGGTACACGGGGGTCCCCAGGGGCCCGGGATGAAAACACCCCTTTTTTTATAAAAAAATAAATACATTTTTATATATTTATAAGGGGCAACCCCCCCTTTTTTTATAAATTCTTTTTTTTATATTATTTTATTTCTTTTTATTCCTTTTTTGAGATATATATATATATATATATATATATATATATATATATATATATATATATATATATATATATATATTAAAGGGCTCATGAGGTCTCCAGTGTGGCAAACCCCCCTTTTTTTTTTGTAAATGTTTATTTATTTATTTTATATATTTTTTTATTTTTTATTTTTTTATTTTAAATTTGTATTAATAATTTGTAAAGGGCCCCCCTCCGCTTCTCAATTCGCGGCAGCCCCCCCTTACCGCTTCTCAATTTCAATTTCAGACGGCAGCTACTGTGGGGAGCCCTTTCCCGATTGCTACTGGAATACTGCAATTTCAGTGGGGAGTCCCCTTGTGTCCTTGGACGCCTCCACCTGTTCATCTGTGTTACCAGAAATATACTGGATTTCATTAAGTGGGGCGCTGTTTATGAGGATAAGCCCACGTAACTGCAGTAAGGCAATGCTGGTGTGAACAAGCCTTTGGAAGCCTTTTGGCAATAATTATCAAACATTGTATTGCTCTTTCCTCCCCCCCCCCCCCCTCTGTCCCTGACTCTCCTGTGTGCCATTGCAGGTAAAGGTGACAGTCAGTGACAAGTGGGCAGGGACTGTATGCATTTGCAGCAGTAACCCTGTACAACCCCAGTATCACATCATGTCATATGGCTAGTTTAGATGCAAATAGTCCTTAGCAGAGCTAATCTTAAGATTTTCTCTTGCTCCGAGCAACAAAAGACGTCCAGAAAATAGAATTATGGGCCCATTAGTGCAAAAACTTTCCATAAGGTGAATTGCGAGATTGCTGTGCATGTCTTGCCTTGTGAATACAAATATGAATTTTACTCGCTGTGACTCCGCCGTGGATGTACTAATGGCGGGTGGATAAAATCTAGCTCTAATATGACAGGGTCATCAGTTTTTTCCCAAAGTTCCCCAGTCGCTTTTATCTGATGCATGTCGATAAAACGAATATTATTTCCCGGCAGAGAATCTATTTTCTCTTGGTAAAGCGAAAATGTTGCAGAACACTCAAAAGTGAAATTGTGGTTTGGGAAATACAAAAGAATGACATTGTTTCCTTCTGAAAATGCTAGTTTTCTGGCTGTTGATGCTGTACTTCACCACCAGGAACGTGGTTGAGCAGGGCTTTTTTTTTTAGGTGCGGGAACTCCTCCCTTCTGAGTCACCCCTTGACTCTGCGCCCTACCCACCCCCGAGCACCATTCCTTGGTTCCACCCCTTACTCACCACCGAACACCATTCCTTGTTTGCACCCCTTACCCACCCCCAAGGACCATTCCTTGATTCCACCCCTACCCACCCCTGAGCACCATTCCTTGGTTCCACCCCTTACCCATCCCCGACCACCATTGCTTGGTTCCACCCCTTACCCACCACCGAACACCATTCCTTGTTTGCACCCCTTACCCACCTCTAAGGACCATTCCTTGGTTCCACCCCTTACCCACCCCCAAGCACCATTCCTTGGTTCCACCCCTTACCCACCCCCAAGCACCATTCCTTTGTTCCACCCCTTACCCACCCCCAAGCACCATTCCTTGGTTCCACCCCTTACCTAACCCTGAGCACCATTCCTTGGTTCCACCCCTTACCCACCTCTGAGCACCATTCATTGGTTCCACCCCTTACCCACCTCCCAATACCACCCCATTTAGAGAATACAGAACCAAGTATAATGTTGTGGTAATATTTTGTATGTAACTTGTTAATGATAACAAGAAAGGCAGTAAAATAGATCTAGAAACAACGGACAGCCCAGCAACAATAGATCCACCCCAGCAACAATGCACTCCCAACAGCTAGCATCAATAGACCCTCCAGCAACAATAGACCCCCTTCCTTAACAGTAGACCCCACCCAGCAACGATTGACCCCCCTTCCCATAGGAAAACTGCCAGGTTAAAAACTGCCAGGAATCCCGGCGGGAAAAAAAGCTGGTTCTTTTTTTTTCCAGCAGTTTTCCTGTCGCGAATACTACGATGGACCATACACACGGCCGGTTTTCCCCGGCCAAAAGCTCTCATGGCAGTTTTCCCGACGGGAAAACCGGTCGTGTGTACGAGGCTTAAGACTGGGATGCCATTAAAGTTCATGTGTCCCAATACTTTTGACAATACAGTGTATGTATTGTGTTTTTAGCTACCCAGCTTTAGGAATAGTGGCGTGCCCTTAATTTGCCTTTATTTTAATCGTCTACCTATGTGGCGCCTGAGCTTTTCTTATCACCCATTTGTCGATTTGAAAAAAAAATCAATCAAAGCAACATGACATTCTTGTAAAAATGAAACTTTAATTCATATCGGCAGAATTAAAAGTGCTTTTTTTTCCTATTTATTTCAAGCACTTATTTATTTCAGATTACTCTGGGAAAAAAAGAGAAACGATCAATATTAAAATTGATATTTTCTCTGTGAAGGAGTGTATAATAAACAAGTCTAAGGCTATAAGTTTCAAGGAAAAAAATGGTTGTGTATTCTTGTGTTCAGGCGATCAGGATACTGGTGGACCTTAAAGGCCAATTCACTCCTAAATAATCCATTGCGGTGCCTGGATTATAAATAGGCTATCATTATAAATGGGCTATCATTATAAATGGGCTGCCAATGCACCATGATGAGAGAAAGAACATACATGACCCTTTTTGAAAACGTTGTACACCAGAATGTACAATAGAAGGATTTTTGTGTCCTTGTGTAGACACCAAAGAAGGATTTTCGTGTCCTTCTGTAGACACCAAAGAAGGATTTTTGTGTCCTTGTGTAGACACCAAAGAAGGATATTTGTGACCTTGTATAGACACCAAGGAAGGATTTTCGTGTCCTTCTGTAGACACCAAAGAAGGATTTTTGTGTCCTTGTGTAGACACCAAAGAACGATTTTCGTGTCCTTCTGTAGACACCAAAGAAGAATTTTTGTGTCCTTGTGTAGACACCAAAGAAGGATTTTCGTGTCCTTTTGTAGACACCAAAGAAGAATTTTTGTGTCCTTGTGTAGACACCAAAGAAGGATTTTTGTGTCCTTGTGTAGACACCAAAGAAGGATTTTTCTGTTCTTGTGTAGACACCAAAGGGGGTATTTTTTTCCTTCCTCTGGATCCACTGCAGTATTGGGGTTCAGTATAGGGCCCTATTGTATTTTCCTGGTGTGGGTTAAAGTGAAGACTTTAAGACCACCACTAGATGTCCTGATATTAAGTCAGTTGTGGATTACCCTTTTAGGGAGTGAGGGCCCCACCAAGGAGGTATTAGGTTTTCCCATCACTAATGTTACGCCAAAAAACCTTGAGCCTTTTCATTTCAATGGCCTTGGAGTGCAGTGGGTCCCTTGGAGCAATAAAAGATATACCAAGGATGGAAATAGACACCAAAGAAGGAATTTTGTGTCCTTGTGTAGACACCAAAGAGGGATATCTGTGTCCTTTTTGAACAAAACTGAATACTTTTTAAGGGGTATTTTTTGCCTTCCTCTGGATCAATTGCAGGATTAGGGTTCGGTATGGGACCCTATTGTATTTTCCTGGTGTGGGTTAAAGTTAAGACTTTAAGACCACCATTAGTAGTCCCGATATTAAGTCAGTTGTGGATTGCCTATTTAGGGAGTGAGGGCCCCACCAAGGAGGTATTAGGTTTTCCCCTCACTAATGTTACGCCTTAAAACCTTGAGCTTTTTCATCCCATTGGCCTTGGTGTGCAGTTGGCCCTTGGAGCAGTCAAAGATATACCAAGGATGGAAGTAGACACCAAAGAAGGATTTTTGTGTCCTTGTGTAGACACCAAGGGAGAATTTTTGTGTCTTTTTTGAACAAAAATTCATGTTTTTTAAGGGGTATTTTTTGCCTTCCTCTAGATCCACTGCAGAATTAGGGTTCGGTAAAGGGCCCTATTGTATTTCCCTGGTGTGGGTTAAAGTGAAGACTTTAAGACCACCACTAGTAGTCCCAATATTAAGTCAGTTGTGGATTGCCCTTTTAGGGATTGAGGGCCCCACCAAGAAGGTATTAGGTTTTCCCCTCACTAATGTTACGCCTTAAAACCTTGAGCTTTTTCATCTCAATGGCCTTGGTGTGCAGTTGGCCCTTGGAGCAGTCAAACATATACCAAGGATAGAAGTAGACACCAAAGAAGGATTTTTGTGTCCTTGTGTAGACACCAAGGGAGGATTTTTGTGTCCTTTTTGAACAAAAATTCATGTTTTTTAAGGGGTATTTTTTGCCTTCCTCTAGATCCACTGCAGAATTAGGGTTCGATAAAGGGCCCTATTGTATTTTCCTGGTGTGGGTTAAAGTGAAGACTTTAAGACCACTACTAGAAGTCCCGATATTAAGTCAGTTGTGGATTGCCCTTTTAGGGAGTGAGGGCCCCACCAAGGAGGTATTAGGTTTTTCCCTCACTAATGTTACTCCTTAAAACCTTAAGCCTTTTCATCTCAATGGCCTTGGTGTGTAGTGGAGCAGTCAAAGATATACAAAGGATGGAAGTAGACACCAAAGAAGTATTTTTGTGTTCTTTTTTGAACAAAAATTAATGTTTTTAAGGGGTATTTTTTGTCTTCCTCTGGATCAATTGCAGGATTAAGGTTCGGTATGGGACCCTATTGTATTTTCCTGGTGTGGGTTAAAGTGAAGACTTTAAGACCACCACTAGTAGTCCCGATATTAAGTCAGTTGTGGATTGCCCTTTTAGGGAGTGAGGGCCTCACCAAGGAGGTATTAGGTTTTCCACTCACTAATGTTATGCCTTAAAACCTTGAGCCTTTTTATCTCAATGGCCTTGGTGTGCAGTGGGCCCTTGGAGCAGTCAAAGATATACCAAGGATGGAAGTAGACACCAAAGAAGGATTTTTGTGTCCTTTTTGAACAAAACTGAATACTTTTTAAGGGGTATTTTCCGCCTTCCTCTGGATCAATTGCAGGATTAGCGTTCGGTATGGGACCCTATTGTATTTTCCTGGTGTAGATTAAAATGAAGAATTTAAGACTGCTACGAGAGGTCCCGATATAAAGTCAGTTGTGGATTGTCCTTTTAGGAAATCTGGGCCCCTCCAAGGAGGTATTAGGTTTTCTCCTTACTAATGTTACGCCTTAAAACCCTGAGCCTTTTCATCTCAATGGCCTTGGAGTGCAGTGGGCCCTTAAAGCAGTCAAAGATATATTGAGGATAGAAGTAAACACTGGAAGCAGATGCCTAATGTTACGCCTAGACAGGTGTCTGCCCCCCCCCCCCCACTCCCCCCTGAAAGGTGCCAAATGTGACACCGGATGGGGGAAGGTTCCGAAAAGTGGAAGTTGCGGAACTCTGCTTTAATAAATATTTTTTTACTAGTAATGGCGGCGATCAGCGATTTTTATTGTGACATTATGGTGGACACATCAAACACTTTTGGTGCTATTTTGGGACCATTTACATTTACACAGCGATCAGTGCTATAAAAATGCACTGATTATGGTGTAAATGACACTGGCAGTGAGGGGGTTAACCACTAGGTGGCTAGGAAGGGGTTACGTGTGTCCTAGGGAGTGATTCTAACTGTTAGGGGGCGTGGCTTACTGTGACACGACACTGATCGCTGTTCCCGATGAGAGGGAACAGACGATCAGTGACATGTCACTAGGCAGAACAGGGAGATGCCTTGTTTACACAGGCATTCCCAGGCCCGGATTTACTTTCTTTGCTGCCCCAAGGCCAGGTCCTTCAATGCCGCCCCCACCTGCGCAGTACAGGGGGGACATTATCTGCTGGGGGACTTTTTCATCAGGACACTGAGAAGCGGGGGGATGTTGCTGCCAAAAATGACATTGAGCATTGGGGGGTGCTGCTGCCGAAAATGACAAAATTACATTGAGAAACGGGAGGGGGTTGCTGCTGCCAAGAAATATCTCACCTCCTCTTCCCTCTGTTTTTTCTCCTCTCACCATCCGCGTGACAGGGGGGAACTCCCGATATGAAAGTAAAAGTTTCCTCTCCTCTCAGCTGCAGTGCCGCCCCTGCACCCACTGCCGCCCCGAGGTCTGGCCTTGTTGGCCTTGTCTGGAATCCGGCCCTGGGCATCCCCCCGTTCTGCAGCTCCGTGACACACGATCGCGGGACACTGGCGGACATCGAGTCCGTGGGTCCCACGGGCACGAACACGGAGCTCGCGGCAGGAGTGGCAAATTTAAAGGGACATACCTGTACGCCCATTTGCCTCTCCTTGCCATTCTGCCAACGTAAATGTTCGTGCGGCGGTCGGCAAGTGGTTAAGAAAGACATGGAAGTCAAAAAACGATTGAAAGCATCCTAGATATTCCACGTTATGCCACCAGTGAAAACCACCGAAGGCAGAGATGGACAAACATAACAGGTTATTAATATAATGCATGTCTGCTAAAGAACATGTCGGTTCTTTACAAAACTGCCAATGTAATTTCCCATCTCCCGTACTACTCGCAGGTACTGTGTTTGCACAGCTTTATTAAAAAACGAAACTCACTTGGTATTTTCTATACAGGAGCAATCGAAAAACAATTACCTGCGCCTTCGGGGGAAACAGAAAAGTACATTTCATTGAGTGGATGCTTTAATAGCCTGTGTAAACTGTGTCCTACATGTACTTAAAATTCACAGGTAGACCATTTCCCTCATGATCTGTCAGTACCGGAGGCTGCTGAAATAGCTCAATCCGGGTAAGTGGTAGCAAAACATGGCTGAGATCTGTACCGCGGGTCAAAGTGGGGGCCATCTTGGTGATCTCATTGGACCGGTGAATGGATACAAACAAGTTTGTACACAAACTGCATTGCCTTTCCTTCCAATTTACTCCAGAAACATTAACTGTCCTTAAGTGCCCGCCAACACCCGGACGAGAAGGCGAAAGAAGGAAAACAAGAACTTTCCTGAATATTATCTCTATGCTCTGCGGGAACTCGGGAGATATTACCAAATCACTGATATGCTTGTCTGTTTCATGACTGTAAAAAGTTTATTTAATTGTAAATACGGTAATAGCACCCCTATGTCAAATTATCAGTGGAGCAGAAGATTCTGGCAATGGGATTTTGGCAAGTTGGTTCAAGGCACACTGCATAGAGTAGAGTTCAGATCTGTAAAAAAATTGGTAAAAAATGCGCAACCAACATAAAAAACAAAAACAAGCAAAGTGTCCAGACAAGTTCGTAGCTGCAATGCAATGGAGGCGGAGGACAGCATGACAGGGTGTAGGGAACTTAGGTGTAGAAAGGGTTAAAGTTAGAGGGGGTGGTTAATAGGATCCTAGAAATTAACTATTGGAGGAGGTGAGGAGAGGGGGAGGAGAGTTCAGTGAGCTAGGTGATGCTGGAGGAGGGGCAGCATCAGTCCGGGGGAAGAAGCAAGGAGAGAAGTCCTGCAGCCTGTCTGTGTATCGGGTCAGCGCTCTGGGTCATCTGTGGAAAAGGCGAGGAAGGGAAGAAAAATGTCAGAGGTAGCCGGGTTGTTAGCGCAGCTTCAAGCTGTTGCGGAGGTCCACGGCGCGGACTGGCTGCAAAGCCAGATCACCGCCACTCTGCGGGGGGTGCAGCAGGCCCCGGTCGGGTCTAGGCCTGCTTCAACGCGCGCGAGGCGGTCGATACCGCCGGAGCGCTTTAGCCCAGATAATACCCCCAGGTCACAGCGTCGGGTGCGGAGTCCCAGTAGGCCCCCGTCGGGCCCCCCCGCCAAGCAATCTCAGTCTGCCACTGCACGGGCGGGGGGCGGGGGGGCGGGAAGCGCGCAGCGCGGGGGAGCCTCTCGGGTGCCCAGGCCTACCTCCCCTGTGTTGGTGCAGGCCCAGATTCACATGGCTGTCCCCGGTGGCGATGTTCCGGTCGGGGGGGCGGCCCGGCGTGGGAAGGACCCTCAGACAGGCGCCGGCCTAGCTCGGTCCACAGGCGGCGGCCTCGCACGCGGTGGGGATGCGTTCAGGGATGCAGATGGAGCGACACCAGGCCAGTCACGTCAGTCGGGAGGTCCCGCCTCCAGGCACCGTTCGGAGTCTGGGAGGGTTGACCGGAGGGGCAGTGGTGCTCAGGCTGCAGCCGCAGTGCTGAGGGATGATCTGATTGAAGAGTTCAGCAGCGATGGAGACGAGAGCCCTCGGGGGGTGGTGGCTCCCATACCTGTCACAACGCCAGCTGTGTCCAGAGGTCGGGGAAGGAGTGAGGAGGTTCGTCAACGACCACACGGGCAGGCGGCGACCGGTTCCAGCAGCAGTGAAGAGGGGGAGCTGCCGGAGGACCCCGCGGAGGATGGACGTTATGGGAACCTGTCGGCTGGAGGACCTTCACGGCCGCGCCGAACCGGTAAGACTACATCTAATGTGGTTGCGGGGGGTAGGGGTGGGGTTAGTGCGCAGGACATTAGTGGGGGGGTGGCGGTGCTTAGTCCCTCAGGGGAGGGGGGTGTGTGGGATGCCTTACGGGAATTGTTACGTAGGCTAGATGGGGGTGCTCCTCAGGTTGCGAGCCCGCTGGGTCCTTGGGTCCCCCCGGTGCCAGTACCCCCCCTCCCGGTTCCTGCCCCCGCCGTTCAGGCGCTGACAGCGGTAGTTGTCCCTCCCCCGGTGCCGGCGAATCCAGGGACAGGCGTGGCAGGGACACAGACGGACAAGGACGGCGTGGGAACGGCGGCGGAACGCAAGGACAAAGACAAGGACAAGGACGGGGACAAGGTGCGGCTGGATGACGCGGCTAGGGGGGAAATTTACATTTGCTTTGAAGGGCCGTTGGGTGCCCATCTTAAGCCAGAGGTGAGGGAGAAAATTCAGAAGGACGAGTTTGTGGAAATATTTTCCCTGCTCCCGTTGGAAAAATTTCACCTTGACCGGGTGAAGCCGGACGAGAGAAAAAAGGATGAGGAAGAAAAACGTCGGTATAGGCTCATTCCGCGGACGTTTACGAATTGGCTACAGGCGTTTGCGATTATGGCTAGCGTGATCGGGGAAAAGGCCCCCGAGAAATGCACGGCCCTATTCTGTTACCTTGATGCCATTCACGAAGCGCATAGGGTGTACGGGGGTCTGGCGTGGTTGAGGTATGACGAACAGTTTCGTCAGCGCAGGGCGGTGCGTCCCTCCATCCGCTGGGACCATAAGGACATTAGCCTGTGGATGAGGTTGATGACCTCGACCAGGGCGGCGGGCCAGTCCTTTCCTGGGGGGGCCGGCGGCGCTTCCTCCGCGGGATCGCCGGCCCTCAAAAAGAAAGGGGTGTGCTGGCAGTTCAACGACGGAACCTGTCGTTTTGGAGGATCATGCCGCTTCAAGCACGAGTGCTCAGGGTGTGGTGGGTCGCACGCGTTCAATAGGTGTTTCAAACAGGGGAAGCGGGCCGGAGATGGCGCTGGAAAAGGGAATGACGCCGGTGAGACTGGAAAGGATGCTGCCTTTTCTAAGTAAGTATCCGGACAGGGCGGCGGCGCGTTTGCTAGAGCAGGGGTTCGGGGAGGGTTTCGTGATTCCGAGTTCGTTGGCGGAGGTCCCTCCGGTGGCGGACAATTTGCGGTCAGCTCTGCGACATCCGGGGGTGGTGTCGGCTAAGCTGGCCAAGGAGGTGGCGCTCGGCCGGATGGCCGGCCCGTTTCGGGAACCACCTGTGGGGGGTTTGGTGGTGTCCCCGTTGGGCGTAGTCCCGAAGAAGGAAGTGGGTCAATTTCGGATGATACATCATCTGTCGCACCCAAAAGGGGGGTCGGTCAACGATGGTATTGATCCGCAGAGTTGTGCGGTTACCTATACATCATTTGATGCGGCGGTGTCTTGGGTTAGAAAGTACGGGAAAGGGGCTTTGATGGCAAAGACGGATGTGGAATCCGCCTTCAGGCTGTTACCGGTGCACCCCACTAGTTTGCGTTTGCTGGGGTGCCACTGGCAGGGGGAGTATTTTGTTGATCGTTGCCTGCCGATGGGTTGTTCCATATCGTGCGCTTTGTTTGAGACGTTTAGCTCGTTCTTTGAATGGGCGGTCAGGGAAGTGGCGGGGGTGAATTCCGTCATCCACTATTTGGATGACTTCCTGTGCATAGGACCCCCGGACTCCCGCTGTTGCGGGGTTCTGTTGGGTACGGTACAGTATTTGGCGGAACGTTTTGGGATCCCCTTGGCCCCCGACAAAACGGAGGGCCCTGCGTCTGAGCTGGTGTTCTTGGGGATCACCATTGACTCGGTGGCGATGGAATGTAGGCTACCAGAGGATAAGGTGTTGGCTTTGAGGAGGGAGGTCAGTGAGGCCCGGGTGAAGCGGAAGATTCGATTGAAGGAGCTCCAATCCTTGTTGGGGAAGTTAAATTTCGCGTGTCGGATTATTCCCATGGGACGCATTTTCAGCCGAAGGCTTTCAGGGGCCACGGCAGGGGTCCGGGTGCCAAACCATTTTGTGCGCCTGACCAATGAACTGAGAGACGATCTGAGGGTTTGGGGAACGTTCCTGGACTCTTTCAATGGTCGTTCGATGTGGCAGACGGGGCCGGTCAGCAACGCTGACCTGGCTCTATTTACCGATGCGGCGGGGTCAGTGGGCTATGGGGCCTATTTCAACGGACGGTGGAGCGCGGAGCCCTGGCCGGAGTCTTGGAGGGCAGCAGGGTTCCTCCGGAACCTGGTGCTGCTGGAGTTGTTCCCCATCGTGGTGGCGATGGAATTGTGGGGGGAGTTCTTCAGGAATAAAAAGGTGCGCTTCAATTGCGACAACATGGGGGTGGTGTGGGCGATCAACAGCATATCGGCATCCTCGCCCCCGGTGATTAGGTTACTGCGGTACTTGGTACTTAAGTGTCTCAAAGTGAATGCCTTGATATATGCGGTGCACATTCCTGGGGTGGATAACAGATTGGCGGATGCTTTATCTCGTTTCCAGTGGGCGGAATTCCGGATCCTGGCGCCAGGGGCAGAGGGGCAGGGGGAACCCTGTCCTCAGAAGTTGTGGGACATTGCACTGGAGTCGCCGCAGGATTGATTCGGCAGTCGATCAGCGAGGGAACGTGGCGAGCTTACTCTAAGGTGTGGCAGGAATGGTCCGCACTGAGGGAGGAGGTAGGAGGGTCGGAAGATCCAGAAGACCTGCAGTCGTTGGTCTTATACTTTGTGTGCTGCAATTACGAGAGGGGAACCTCGGGTGGCGCCATTAGCAAAAAGATGGCGGCATTGGCTTTTTTATTTCAGATGGCGGGCCTCAGGGATTTTACAAAATCCTTTGTGGTGCGCAGGGTGTTAAAGGGATACAGGAAGGGCAGTACTACACGGGATTCCAGGCGTCCGGTGTCGTTCGCGGTCCTGGGTACGGTATTGGGGAATTTGGAAAAGGTTTGCGCATCGCTTTATGAGCAGATACTTTTTCGGGCTGTTTTCGTTCTGGCCTTTTTTGGGGCATTCAGGGTGGGGGAATTAGTTTCCCCCTCCAAGGTGGTGGGGGGAGGACTACGAATGCAGGACGTTAGGTGCCTGGAGGAATCGGTGGTGATTTGGCTTAGCCGTTCGAAGACGGATCAACTAGGTAGGGGCGTAAAAATAGAGTTGTTCCGGGGGAATTGTCCACTAACATGCCCGGTTGAGGTGGTAAGGCGGTTTTTGGGCGTTCGCCCAAAAGGGGGGGAGGCTCTGTTCATCCATCAAAAAGGGGAATGTTTGTCTCGGTTCCAGTTTACGGCGGTGTTCCGGAAATGTCTGAAGGAGGGGGGTCTAGTCCCGGGAGAATATTCGGCGCATTCGTTTCGAATAGGGGCAGCAACGGAAGCGGCAAGGGGAGGCCTGCCTGCAGATTCTGTAAAGCGGATTGGCAGATGGGAGTCTAATAGATATAAACTGTATGTACGGCCTCATTTGTTGTAAACAATGAGGTATCGGTGGTTGACAATGCTGATGTTAATGTTTTCGGGGGGTTGTTTTTGGTCCTGCTGGGTATTGTTTTTCTCTTTTATGTCTTTACAGATCCCCAAGGTTGTCTGATTTGGATCCTAGGACATTCATTTGTGTTTTGGGGGGCAAGAAGGGCGGATGTCAAGCCTGGGGGGAGACAGCTGGGGGTGCCCAGGGAGGAAGGAAGGGTACGATGGATAGGGATTAGGGGTCTCATGTGGCAGAAGGTGTTACCCGAAGTTCACAGGGGGGCTAGCTTAGACAGGGCCCCGGACATTTTGGTGATACATGCGGGGGGGAATGATTTGAGCGTCCGGCCGATGCGCCAGGTGATCAAAGACATACAATGGGATATACGCCGACTGCGGGCCTCTTTCCCTGACCTGATCATTGTTTGGTCAGATATTGTGGCTCGCATGGCCTGGAGGGAGGCCAGGTCATTGGAGCGTTTGGATAAGGCCCGGATAAAGGTGAACAGAGAGGTGGGCAGGTTTGTGGTGCAGCAAGGTGGGATAGCGGTTCGCCATTCAGATTTAGAAGTTGAGACTTGGAGGTACCTGAGGGGGGACGGGGTTCATCTCAACCCGATCGGGATCGATCTTTGGGCTCTGGGATTGGAGGAGGGCGTTAGGAGGGCTTTCCTGGTGTGGCGGCGGGCCCAAGTGTGAGGTGGTCCCACTTGTGCCGCGGTGGCGGTGGGTTCCCCTGCCGTTTGGTAGAAATAGACGGTGGTTAGGTAAAAACGGTGGGGGGGCATAGTTACAGGGATGGTGTCTGCCTTTGTGGTCTGGTGTCAGTCTGGACCACCAGGGGAGAAGTGGGTGGGTCTGTGGTCAGCTAGGTCTTCGAGTCGGTAGTCGCGACTGGGGACATGTCGTTAGCTAAGAGGGTACCACAGGCCCAAAAGAGTGATCAGGGGTTGTCAGGGGGACTGACAACCAAGGTATGGTTAAAAGGTTTAACAATTGAGGAATAGGTTAAATATTTAAAGTTGGGTGATATATATATGTATATGATGGTGTATATATATATATATATATATAGTTTTTGTATTTGTTAATAAAGGCCTACCAGGCCATTTTAAATCCAGCAGGTGTCAGTGTGATTATTGGGAAAGGTTTAATGTTAAGGGGTATATGCTTGTATTGGTTGGTGCGGTAAGTTATCCGGCTGCCCTAGTCAAGACAAGTTCGTAGCTGCAATGCAATGGAGGCGGAGGACAGCATGACAGGGTGTAGGGAACTTAGGTGTAGAAAGGGTTAAAGTTAGAGGGGGTGGTTAATAGGATCCTAGAAATTAACTATTGGAGGAGGTGAGGAGAGGGGGAGGAGAGTTCAGTGAGCTAGGTGATGCTGGAGGAGGGGCAGCATCAGTCCGGGGGAAGAAGCAAGGAGAGAAGTCCCACCCTCCCGCCCTAATTATAGGAGTTAGGTGGTTTTGACAGTACAGGATGGCGGTGGGTTCCCCTGCCGTTTGGTAGAAATAGACGGTGGTTAGGTAAAAACGGTGGGGGGGCATAGTTACAGGGATGGTGTCTGCCTTGGTGGTCTGGTGTCAGTCTGGACCACCAGGGGAGAAGTGGGTGGGTCTGTGGTCAGCTAGGTCTTCGAGTCGGTAGTCGCGACTGGGGACATGTCGTTAGCTAAGAGGGTACCACAGGCCCAAAAGAGTGATCAGGGGTTGTCAGGGGGACTGACAACCAAGGTATGGTTAAAAGGTTTAACAATTGAGGAATAGGTTAAATATTTAAAGTTGGGTGATATATATATGTATATGATGGTGTATATATATATATATATACAGTTTTTGTATTTGTTAATAAAGGCCTACCAGGCCATTTTAAATCCAGCAGGTGTCAGTGTGATTATTGGGAAAGGTTTAATGTTAAGGGGTATATGCTTGTATTGGTTGGTGCGGTAAGTTATCCGGCTGCCCTAGTCATGTTATGAAAAAACAGGGCTGGATTCAAGAAGCAAATTGCGCCTGTGTAACCATAGTTACAGAGCGCAATTGCTTACTTGCCCCAGAGTAACGAATGCTCCTGATTCAGGAACCTCGTTACGCCGACTGCAGCCTAAGATATGCGCGGCATAAGGCTCTTATGCCCGCATATCTTAGGCTGCATTCTTGCGATGGCCGCTAGGTGGCGTTCCCGTTGTGCTCAGCGTATAGTATGCAAATTGCATACTAACGCCGATTCACAACGTTCCGCGAGCCCTGCGTACGCAGTTTACGTTGTTTCCGTACGGCGTCTTTCGCGTAAGGCTGCCCCTGCTATTAGCAGGGGCAGCCAATGTTTCACACGTGTACCTGTCGTTCCCGTGTCGCGAAATTTCAAATTTACGTAGTTTGCGTAAGTGATTCGTGAATGGCGGTGGACGCCATTCACGTTCACTTTGAAGCAAATGACGTCCTCGCGACGTCATTTGCCGCAATGCACGTCGGGAAAGTTTCCCGACGGAGCATGCGCTCTACGATCGGCGCGGGAACGCGCCTAATTTAAATGATTCCCGCCCCCTACGGGATCATTTAAATTGCGCGCACTTATGCCGGGCATTTTGCCGGCGTGCCCACGCAATTTACGGAGCTACTGCTCCGTGAATCAAGGGCAGCGCAGTAAATTTGCAGGGGGGCAGGGCAAAAACGTTGCCCTGCGCCTCCGTAAAAAAAGCGCAAATCTAACTGAATCCGGGCCACAGTGTACAAATAGGTGTAAGGGTCCTTTCACACGTGCGGACCATTCGTCCGTTTTTTCATACGTCCGTTTACGGACAGCAATGCTTTCCAATGGGATAGTGTACGTTAGCGGATGAGCATCCGCTAACGTCCGTTAACATCCGTCTCCGTTAAGCTCCGTTTTTTTTTAACTGAAGAAAACCCTATTTTTCTTCCGTCAAAAAAACGGAACGGACGAAAAACGGATGTTAGCGGACGATCTGTTTAACATCCGATCCGCTAACATCTGTTTTTCATCAAAATATGTAATAAAAATAAAGTTCTAACAAAAAAAAAAACGGATGACAACTGATGAAAAACGGATGAAAAACGGATGAAAAAACGGATCAACTGATGATAAAAAACTGATCTGAAAAACGGTCGGCACGTGTGAAAGGACCCTAAGGCTCTGTTCACACCTAGGCGTATATACGCCTGAAGCGCGACGCCGCCGCAGCCCCTAATACGCTGGAGGGATGATTTTACATTGCCCTCTATGGAGATGGTTGACATCTCCACACCGAACGCCGAAACGCCGCACGCCTGAAGCTCAAAACAAGTCCCGGACCTTTTTTTTCAGGTGGCTTCGGCGTTCGGCATAGGAGATGTGGACCTGGGGTAAGGCTGCATTCACAATCGCGGCGTTTTGTCGCCGCAAATTGCGGTACAAAACGCTGCAATTTGTCACCGCAATTCGCGGGACAAAACGCCGCGATTAGGTACGCCAAGGTGTGAATGCAGCCTAACAATTAAGTGCATCCCACGGGTGAACAATGCAAGTGAAATTATACAAAGAAAGTGTCCACTGCAGATGATATTGATTAGATGTAATCACAAGATAAATTCATCCAACAAAGTTATCCATAGGATTTTCAGCCGTTGATATATATTCAGACAGAGATGCCGCTTACCATATTCGATGGACCTCCATTAAAAAAACCAGGGGTTAACCCATTCCCTGCCAGTGTCATTTACACAGTAATCAGTGCATTTTTATAGCACTGATCGCTGTATAAACGACAATGGTCCCAAAATAGCGCCAACGTGTCCGATGCAATGTCGCAGTCCCGGTAAAAATCGCTGATCGCCGCCATTACTATTAAAAAAAATTTATAATAAAAATGCCATAAAACTATCCCCTATTTTGTAAACGCTATAACGTTTGCGCAAACCAATCAATATACGCTTGTTGCAATTTCTTTTTACCAAAAATATGTCGAAGAATAAATATAGCCTAAACCGAGGAAATTTTTTTTTTTTTTTTTAAATGGTGACATTTATTACAGCAAAAAATAAAAAATATTGGGCCAGATTCACAAAAGAGATACGACGGCGTATCTCCTGATACGCCGTCGTATCTCTGTTTTAGAGCCGTTCTAACTATGCAACTGATTCATAGAATCAGTTACGCATAGTTAACCCTAAGATCCGACAGATGTAATTGAATTACACCGTCGGATCCTAGGATGCAATACTTCGGCCGCCGCTGGGGGGAGTTCGCGTCGTAAACCAGCGTCGGGTATGCGAATTAGCAGTTAGGGTGATCCACGAAGGT
Source organism: Rana temporaria (assembly GCF_905171775.1). Lineage (NCBI taxonomy): Eukaryota > Metazoa > Chordata > Amphibia > Anura > Ranidae > Rana > Rana temporaria. The sequence continues at coordinate 527,979,886 of NC_053490.1, read as the reverse complement.
TTTTCCCGTCGTTATGTCGGCGCAAGTATGCCCGTCTTTCCCGCGTCGCTTTTGAATTTTTTTGTTTTCCCGGCGTAAGTACGTTACGCACGTCGCGATTCTCAACACGTCGGCGCACCGTAATTTCGCGCAAAGCACGTCGGGAAATTTGCGACTAATTTAAATGGTACCCTCCCCATTTGAATTGGGCCGCCTTGCGCCGGACGTGTTTACGATACACCGCTGCAAGTTTACAGGTAAGTGCTTTGTGGATCGGGCACTTAGACTGAAAACTTGTGGCGGTGTAACGTAAACGGGTTACGTTACGCTGCGCCGCAGGTACGAGAATCTGGCCCATTGTGTTTTTCTTCAAAATTGGCGCTCTATTTTTGTTTATAGCGCAAAAAATTAAAACTGCAGAGGTGATCAAATACCACCAAAAGAAATCTCTATTTGTGGGGGGGGGGGGGGGGGACATATAACAATTCATTTGTGGTACAGTTTTGCATGACCGCGCAATTGTCATTGAAAGTGTAACAGCGCTGAAAACGAAATATTGGTCTGGGCAGGAAGGGGGTGAAAATGCCCTGTATGGAAGTGGTTAATAAATGAAATGATAATTTAAAAATCTGCATCTTGGATTTACTCGGGTTATCTTTGAGTAATATTAAAATTTGTTATTTACAGTAAGTGTGACAAATATGCAAAAAAATTAAAGATCAGAAAGGGGGCAAATACGTTTTCACACAACTGTAAAAAATTCTATATATATACTGTATATATATGTGTGTGTGCGTGTATATATATATATATATATATATATATATATATATATATATACATATATATATATACATATATATATATATATTAATATATATACATATTATATATATATATATATATATATATATATATATATATATATATATATATATATATATATATATATATATAATGAATATATAGATATATTTAAAGTTGCAACCTAACAGCTTATCAAGATAATCTAATATTCAGCAGGTGTAAAGTCCGCCGTTCGGAATTCATATTAGTTTCTTCTCTTTCAGCCTCCAAGGAAAATCTGATGTCAAGATTATGAATATCTGGTTAATTGGCTTCTGAAAATGAGTTGTCTAAACTGAGATTTCAGTATTTTTATATCATGTATAGACTATGAATTAAACTCTAAAACAGGCAATTTAAGTGAGTTACTGGAAGAGAGTTAATGAATTTTAAGTGTGCAGCTTTGGCCCCGGTTCAGCGGGCTGTTGGAGATTCAGTGGACTTGTTTCCAGGATGTGGATCCTATTAAGGACTAGAAATTATTTTCTTCTTAAAGGTCCACTCCATTCTTACATGCTAACGTTGGGCCAGATTCTCGTAGAATCGGCGTTGGCGTAGCATAAGCCATTTACACTACGCCACCGCAACTTACTGGAGCAAGTGCCGTATTCCTCAAGCACTTGCTCCGTAATTTGCGGCGGCGTAGTGTAAATGGCCCGGCGTATGGCCGCCTAATTCAAAGGGGGCGGCTTGTATTCAAATTAAGCGCGCCCCCGCGCCGATTGAACTGCGCATGCGCCGGGCTGAAAAATAGCCCAGTGCGCATGCTCCAGCTCACGACGGAAAACGTCAATGACGCCGACGTGAGCGTCATTGACCTAAAGTCGTATTCAAGTACGACTTAGTAAAACGACGTACCCGACGGAAAAAGACGACGCGGACCCGACGCCATACTTAGCAGGGGTAACCTTACGCTTACGGAAACAACGTACGCGATGACTACGCGACGCAAATTTGTTCGGGAATCGGCGTATCAGGCTCATTTGCATAGTCAAATGAGACCTGAACGTAAACGCCACCTAGCGGTCAGCGTTGTATTGCGTTTAGGATCCGACGGTGTAAGTGACTTACACCAGTCGGACCCTAGCCTAATTCCGGCGTATCTTGTTTTGCGAATACAATGATACGCCGGCGGGAATTTCGAATTACGCCGGTGTATCTGTAGATACACCGGCGTAGCTCTTTTGAGAATCTGGCCCGTTGTATTTAAACTGACAGATATGTGGCTCTAGGATTGCATTCATCTTTGTACACCTGGTTGCTCAGCTAGCTAAATCCCCGTAGAGAATCAACCAATATATATATATATATATATATACAGTGATACCTCGGTTCACGAACGCTTCTGTTCACGAACAACTCGGTTCACGAACAGAAAAGTTCATATAAATATGCTCCGGTTCACGAACTCCGCCTCGGTTCACGAACAGGAGCCGCGGCCATTTTAATGCTATTTCCAGGCTGTCACATGGTCGTGACTTCCTGTAGGAAGATCGTGGAGAGAAGAAGACACACAGAAAGAAGTGTACTGCGAGTACTGTGCATACATTTCAAGGTATTTTTTGATTTTTGGTGTGCTTTTTAGCACATACAGTACTGTACTGTACTACAGTACTGTTCTTGCTGTTCTTGCTGTATTGTACAGTTCACTGGACACCCAATATGGCTCCCAAGAAGCATAGTGGAAAGAATAAAGTGCAGAGCAGCAATGAAGGTGACAAGAACAGCAATGCAGGTGACAATGTGCAAAGGGGAAATGCAAGTGACAATGTGCAAAGGGGAAATGCAAGTGACAATGTGCAAAGGGGAAATGCAGGTGACAAGAATGTGCAGCGCAATATGGCTCCCAAGAAGCATAGTGGAAAGACGAAAGTGCAGAGCAGCAATGAAGGTGACAAGAACAGCAATGCAGGTGACAATGTGCAAAGTGGAAATGCAAGTGACAATGTGCAAAGTGGAAATGCAAGTGACAATGTGCAAAGTGGAAATGCAAGTGACAATGTGCAAAGTGGAAATGCAAGTGACAATGTGCAAAGTGGAAATGCAAGTGACAATGTGCAAAGGGGAAATGCAGGTGACAAGAATGTGCAGCGCAAGCATGGGGGCAAAAAGAAAGTGCAGAGCAGTAGTAAAGGTGACAGCAAGGTTGTGAAGAAAATAACCATTGAGCTGAAGAAGGAAATTATAGAAAAGCATGACCGTGGTATTCGTGTGACTGATCTGGCCTCGGAGTACAAGATGGCAAAGTCAACAATCTCGACTATTCTGAAAAACAAAGCCGCCATCAAAGGAGCTGATGTTGCAAAAGGAGTAACAATGTTAACCAAGCAGAGGACGCAAGTGCTGGAAGAGGTGGAAAAACTTTTGCTTGTGTGGTTGAATGAGAAACAGCTGGCAGGTGATAGCGTTAGTGAAGCTATGATCTGTGAGAAAGCCAGGAAATTGCACAGTGATTTACTGCAAAGAAGCCCCTCTACAACTGCAGCAAGTGACGAATTTAAAGCCAGTAGGGGGTGGTTTGAAAAATTCCGCAGGAGAAGTGGCATCCACAGTGTGATTAGACATGGTGAGGCTTCCAGTTCTGACAAGGCCGCAGCAGAAGCCTACAAGTTAGACTTTGCGGAATTCATGAAGACAGAAGGATACGTCCCTCAACAAGTGTTCAACTGTGATGAAACAGGGCTCTTCTGGAAAAAAATGCCGAACAGAACCTATATCACGCAGGAGGAAAAGGCACTACCAGGGCACAAGCCCATGAAGGACAGATTGACCCTTTTGCTGTGTGCCAACGCAAGCGCCGATCTGAAAATTAAACCACTACTGGTGTACCATTCTCAGACCCCTCGTGCATTTAGGGAACAAAATGTGAACAAGGCCAGACTGCCCGTCATGTGGAGAGCCAATGCCAAAGCTTGGGTCACAAGGCAATTGTTTATGGAATGGCTGCACGAGGTGTTTGCACCCACCGTCAGAAAATATCTTTCTGATAACCAGCTGCCTGAAAGGTGCCTTCTTCTGATGGACAATGCCCCGGCACACCCTCCAGCCTTGGTGGATGATATGGATGCTGAGTATGACTTCATCAAGGTAAAGTTCCTCCCCCCCAACACAACACCACTTCTGCAGCCTATGGACCAGCAAGTCATCTGCAACTTCAAGAAGCTGTACACAAAGGCGCTCTTCACTAGGTGTTTTAATGTCACTGAAGAGACGTCCTTGACTTTGAAAGACTTCTGGAAGAAACATTTCAATGTTGCCCACTGCATTAACCTCATTGACAAAGCCTGGGAAGAGGTCACTCCCCGAACCCTAAATTCAGCCTGGAGGAAACTGTGGCCAGAATGTGTCGCTGAACGTGAACATGACATTGAAGTGCCTGATGCTGAGGTAGTGGAGGAAATTGTGTCCATGGGCAAGAGTATGGGTCTGGACGTTGATGGTGCTGATGTGGAAGAGCTTGTTGAGGAACATAGGGAGGAGCTGACCACGGAAGAACTTTCTGAACTCCACAGTGAGCAGCAGAAGGCACTTCTTGAGGAGCATTCCACTGAGGAAGAGGAAGAAAGGGAGGAGGTTAGCAGTGATGCCATAAAATCCATTATGCAAAAATGGAATGAGTGCCATGATTTTTTTGAAAAGCACCACCCCAACATAACTGTCGTGAACAGAGTGTTAAATCTCATGAATGATAATGTGGTCTCTCATTTCCGGAGGGTTATGCAGCGCAGGAAGAGACAAGTGACATTGGACAGATTTTTCAGCAAAACTGAGCCTGCAGCTAGGAGACAAAGGAGAGAGGAAACCCCTGAAGGAGATCCCCCTGATGTCCTTATGGAGGGGGACTCTCCCTCCAAACAATAACTGCCTCCCACCTGCCTCCCACCTGCCTTCCTCCATGCCAGAAGTCATCACAAGCAAGGTTAGTGTCCTCTCTTTATACATTACTATACTGTACTAATGTGTATTGTAATTTTTGTGCTTCAAAAACCCCCAAAAAAAGGTCAGCACGGATTAACCGGATTTACATTGAACCCTATGGGAAAATGTGCCTCGGTTCGCGACCAATTCGGTTCGCGACCAGAGTCAGTTCACGAATTAAGTTCGTGAACCGAGGTATCACTGTATATATATATATATATATATATATATTCATACTGATGTCCACCTTGTCTCTAATTCCCCGCCCTCAGCAGACTCATCCATGTGCAGATACTGAAGACTAAGGCCGGGTACTCACGAGCAAACATGTACGGTGAAACCGGTCCGTCGGACCGTTTTCACCGTACATGCCTGCCAGAGGGCTTCTGTACGATGGTTGTACTAACCATCGTACAGAAGTCCGCGCGTAAACACTACGCGGGGCGTGTCCGCGATGACGCGGCGATGACGCGGCGACGTGGGCGGGCCTGCCATTTAAAGGCTTCCACGCATGCGTGGAAGTCATTCGACGCATGCGAGGGACGGCGGGCTCTCGGACATGTACGGTAGGTCTGTACTGACGACCGTACATGTCCGAGCGGGCAGGATTCCAGCGGACGGTTTTAAAACACGTCCAGGAATATTTGCCTGCTGGGAAAAGGCCCGGCGGGCAAATGTTTGCTGGAATTCGGCCCGCTCGCGCCTACACACGACCGAACATGTATGCTGAAACTGGCCCGCGGACCAGTTTCAGCATACATGTTTGGTCGTGTGTACGGGGCCTAAGACCCCGTACACACGAGAGGATCTATCCGCTGGAATTTATCCGCGGATCGGTTTCAGCGGATAGATCCGCTGGTGTGTACGATCCAGCGGATATTTATCCGCGGATATTTTTCCGGCCGATGGATTTCCAGCGGATAAAAATTTCTTAGCATGCTAAGAAATCTATCCGCTGGAATCCAGTCCAGCGGATTGATCCGGTGGTCTGTACAGACTCACCGGATCAATCCGTCCGAACACATCCCTCGCATGCGTCGTAATGATTCGACGCATGCGCGTAAGTCCTTATATTACAGCGTCGCGCACGTCGCCGCGTCATCATCGTGGCGACGGCGCGACACGTCACTGCAGAGGGAATTCCGCGCGGATTTTGATCTGATGGTCAGTACAACCATCAGATCAAAATCCGCCAGAGGATTTATCCGCGGAAACGGTCCGGAGGACCGTTCCCGCGGATAAATCCTCTCGTGTGTACGGGGCCTAAGAGGGAGGTTGCACAACACCCAGAAGTCATATAAGAAACAATTTGATGGATGATGGATGCAACCTTGAAAGAAGAAGCCCATGACGGGTGTAACGCGTTAGAGGGTATGGTTCGGGAGAAGATTGTACTAAGGCCTTCTTGCCATACATGAAATTGAGCGCAATGATTTTTTATGATCACAGACCAACCAATTCAATTTGAGCACCACATCCCTGGATTTTGTAAATATGGAAAATAAGATTGGGATTTTTTAGGTGCAGAGTAATTTGCAACAATATCAAATACAATGATAAAAGATTTTTTTATTTTGAAAGGCAAAATATAAAATATTAAAACATAACAGTTGGCAGATACAAGTTAGCACAATTCTAATGGTACAGCACTACAAGATAAACTTCCCAACATGTTTTCGCCCATGCGCCAAAGTCTTTCCAAGGTTTGCTGAGGTCAGCCGAGGTGTTTCACGGCTCTCCGGCACCCCCCCCCCCCACCTCTGGTAGCATGCGGTATTGCATGCAATTGAAGTCAATGTGTAAAAAATGACTTTCATTTACATTTCCATTCTATGGGGAAACTCGCTTTGATACGAGTACTTTGGATTAAGAGCAGGGCCGGTGCAAGGATTTTTGCCAACTCAGGCGAAGGTGCATTTTGCTGCCCCCCACAGCACGCACGCCCAGCGCCGCATAGTGCCGCAAAAACGGCAGTAAAGTGCTGCTAAAATAGCAGCGCTTTACTGCCGACGCCGCAACGCCCCAGAGAAAAAGTAGTCTAAGTCATGTGCCAGGCACATGACCAAACAGATGCATCCTTTTACATTATACAGCACCCTGCACCTCTGGACCCCTTTACATTACACAGCACCCTGCACCTCTGGACCCCTTTAAGGCCCCGTACACACGACCAAACATGTATGCTGAAACTGGTCCGCGGGCCAGTTTCAGCATACATGTTCGGTCGTGTGTGGGCGCGAGCGGGCCGAATTCCAGCAAACATTTGCCCGCCGGGCCTTTTCCCAGCAGACAAATATTCCTGGACGTGTTTTAAAACCGTCCGCTGGAATCCTGCCCGCTCGGACATGTACGGTCGTCAGTACAGACCTACCGTACATGTCCAGGCGCCCGCCGTCCCTCGCATGCGTCGAATGACTTCGACGCATGCGTGGAAGCCTTTAAATGGCAGGCCCGCCCACGTCTCCGCGTCATCGCCGCGTCATCGTCGCGGCGACGACGCGGACACGCCCCGCGTATTGTTTACGCGCGGACTTCTGTACGATGATTAGTACAACCATCGTACAGAAGCCCTCTGGCAGGCATGTACGGTGAAAACGGTCCGACGGACCGCTTTCACCGTACATGTTTGTTCGTGTGTACCCGGCCTTACATTACACAGCACCCTGCACCTCTGGACCCCTTTTACATTACACAGCACCCTGCACCTCTGGACCCCTTTTACATTACACAGCACCGCACCTCTGAACCCCTTTACATTACACAGCCCCCGTACCTCTGGACCCCTTTTCCACACACAGCACCCTGCACCTCTGGACCCCTTTACATTTCACAGCCCCTCGCACCTCTGGACCCCTTTTACATTACACAGTACCGCACCTCTGGACCCCTTTACATTTCACAGCCCCTCGCACCTCTGGACCCCTTTTACATTACACAGTACCGCACCTCTGGACCCCTTTACATTACACAGCACCCTGCACCTCTGGACCCCTTTTACATTACACAGCACCCTGCACATCTGGACCCCTTTTACATTACACAGCACCGCACCTCTGAACCCCTTTACATTACACAGCCCCCGTACCTCTGGACCCCTTTTCCACACACAGCACCCTGCACCTCTGGACCCCTTTACATTTCACAGCCCCTCGCACCTCTGGACCCCTTTTACATTACACAGTACCGCACCTCTGGACCCCTTTACATTACACAGCACCCCGCACCTCTGGACCGCTTTTACATTACACAGCACCGCACCTCTGGACCCCTTTTACATTACACAGCACCCTGCACCTCTGGACCCCTTTACATTACACAGCCCCCGTACCTCTGGACCCCTTTTCCACACACAGCACCCTGCACCTCTGGACCCCTTTACATTACACAGCCCCCCGCACCTCTGGACCCCTTTTACATTACACAGAAACACTCTGCAACCCTAGACCCTTTTAGATTTACACAGACACCCCCCCAGCTCTGTCCTTTCCTACATTAATCATGCAGATGGAGAGACAGTTTTTTTCAGCCCTTCCACCTGGTTGGCTGGTGTTCCCCACCACCCCCACATTGAGGGAGACAGACAGTTCCACCAGCCAACCAGGCGGAAGGGCTGAAAAAACAGATAACGGCGCAGGAGCCCAAGTGAAGTGCTGTGCCGTGCCGCCGCCGGGGCTATAGTGCGGCAGGAGGACAGCCCGGGCTTGAATTTTTTTCCGCGCAGGGAGCTTTTTTTTGGTGCCCCCCCCCCAGGTGCCGGCGCTGGCGCCGTAAGGCAAGTGCCCATGTTGCCTTGCGCTAGCACCGGCCCTGATTAAGAGCATTTTCCTGGAATGGATTATGCTCGTAATCCGAGGTTCCACTGAAAGTTACAAGCTTTTATGGGGTCGAGGGTTATGTGGATTATCTTTTTCTCTGTAAATTGCCCTGGATTAGGTTTCAGCTAGAAATAATCCTGGTAATTCTGATTGTTGATTGGGGTAACGCAAGCGGTAATGCGTTTGCTGCCCATAATTGGCTTGTGTTTTGTTTGTCAGTAGTTCTCAATAAGTAAAATCAACAGCACATATTTTTAAATATTAATAGCTAAATTCACGTAGGGTTACGCCGGCGTATCAGTAGATACTCCGTCGTAACTCTGAATCTACACCATCGTAAATTTAAGCGTATTCTGGAAACCAGATACGCTTAAATTAGGCTAAAATACGAGCGGCGTAAGTCTCCTACGCCGTCGTATCTTAGGGTGCATATTTACGCTGTCCGCTAGGTGGCGCTTTCGCTGAGTTCGGCGTAGAATATGCAAATGACTAGATACGCCGATTCACGAACGTACGTGCGCCCGTCGCAGTAAAGATACGCCGTTTACGTAAGGCGATTCCCGGCGTAAAGTTAGCCGAACAAATAGCGGGACTAGTCAATGTTAAGTATGGCCGTCGTTCCCGCGTCGAGATTTGAAAAATTTACGTTGTTTGCGTAAGTCGTCCGTGAATGGGGCTGGACGTAATTTATGTTCACGTCGAAACCAATACGTCCTTGCGGCGTACTTTGGAGCAATGCACACTGGGATATGTACACGGACGCCGTTCGTAAAAAAACGTCAATCACGTCGGGTCACCAATCATTTACATTAAACACGCCCCCCCCCCTCATCCTCATTTGAATTAGGCACGCTTACGCCGGCCCCATTTACGCTACGCCGCCGTAACTTAGGAGGCAAGTGCTTTGTGAATACAGCACTTGCCTCTCTGACTTAAGGCGGCGTAGCGTAAATACGATACGCTACGCCGCCTGAAAGATGCGCCCATCTACCTGAATCCAGCTATAAAAGTCATCAGCGACTTTTTTTTTTAATACATGGAAAATAAATTACCTTTGATGGTTACAACAACCAATTTTAGCCATTATTAGTGATGTCCCTTTATCCAGGTGTGAATTTTTTATTTAATTTTTTTTGCAGACAGTCGCCATGACAATCGCCTTATTACATGCGTAAATTTCCATTTTCAATCTTATTTTCTAATGCTTATTAACAGTAATTTATTAGGCGAGGTAGTATTATTAGCTGTTTCTGTTTTGTTTGCTGTTTGGAAAGTCATTTGTTCTGATCTAATGGAATATTTGCAGCTCTAACAAAGCAGAACATGAAAGGCAGACTTCATTGTGAGCAATTTGCTTCCTATCTACATGCACCCTTGTTCTACAATATCAAGGAGGGGAGAGGAGGGGGGATAGGGGTCTTTTATTTATTTATTCTTGATTCTGCAAGCACTGGAAGACAATTACCGTATTTATCAGGGTATTGCGCGCACCCGCGTATAGCGCACACCCCCAACCTAGAAGGGAAATGTCATCGTCCATCGGCGGCCTTGTCCGGTCCGGTGTCCGTCTGCGGCCTCGGTGGTGTACTCCCGCGCTGTCTCTGAGTCGAATCCCCGCTTCCCGCGCTGTGTTTGAACGCCGCCGACGACACATACCGAGCGCAGTACACTCGGGCACGCTCGGCCACTCACGCATAAAGGCTAGGAGGCGTCACAGAGCGTGAGCGAGAGCGAAGCCGAGCCTGGCCGAATGTACCCGAGTGTACTGCGCTCGGTATATGTCGGCGGCGCAGTTCAAACTCAGCGCAGGAAGCGGGTATCGGCGTATATCGCGCACCCAAGATTTTTCCCTTATTTTAAGGGGAAAAAATGTGCGCGGTATACGCCGATAAATACTGTAATCTGAAAATAAATTCAGGAGCTGGTCAGAAACAGGCAATCAAGACGAGACGTCGGGTCATATTTATAAAGGTGCAAATGATCAATTCCTAATGGAACATCCACTGCAGGGTTTGCTGTATTTAAACACATATGCAGTCTGCGTTACGCATTCGCCAGGTAGAGTGGCATCCATCGCTGCTCATTAACGCTTGTTCTTCCAATACAGCATGTCCAATACAATATTAAAATAGAAGATTTGTTAATGATACACATTGCTTTAACCACTTCAGCCCCGGAGGATTTGGCTGCCCAATGACGGGGCCATTTTTTTGCGATTCGGCACTGCGTCGCTTTAACTGACAATTGCCCGGTCGTGCGACATGGCTCCCAAACAAAATTGACGTCCTTTTTTTCCCCACAAATAGAGCTTTCTTTTGGTGGTATTTGGTCACCTACAGTATGAGGACACTTTTGACGCTATTTTGGGACCATTGTTATTTATACAGCGATTAGTGCTATACAAATGCACTGATTACTGTGTAAATGACACTGGCAGTGAATGGGTTAACCAGTAGGGGCAGGGCCGGATTCCCGACAAGGCCACCAAGGCTCGGGGAGGGTGCCCACGTGTCTGGATTGCCCGGGATTATCCCGCAATTGCCATGTATGTTCCAGGTCCCGGGTACCTTCATTCCGGGACAATACAGTGTCCCGGAATGGAATAGAGGACACAGCCTGTCAGCCAGTGCAGCCACTGCATTTCCTGGACTGGTTGCTAGGGCCTGTCCCGCCTGGCATCTAGCAACGAGTGATGTCACAGCAGTCAGCTGTGCCTGCCTGGCTCTGTTTCCGGCTCCGGGTCTTCCCCTGCCAGTACTGTGCGTGCTGCTGAGCCTTTCATCTTCTCCGCCGGGCGGTGCGGCCTCCACTGCACACTTTGTGTGTTCCCTTCAGCTGCCGCCCGATTGTAACAGAGGCAGAGCCGCTCGCCATGGCACCGAGCTAGTGCGGTAATGGGTGGGGGGAGCGGCTTGCGATGGGGGTGTTCTGGAGCCCGAGATAAGCTGTTGCTATAAGTGGGGGTGAGGGGGGCTTGGCATGGTGTCCGCCACCCAATCACACTGACCTGAGCTGTCCAGAGCCGGTGTGATAAGGAGGAGGAGTGCTTGTGGCCTGAGCTGGTCTGATAAGGGGGGGTGGGGGGCACAGTGGCTGCATTTGATGGGCACAGTAATGACATTTGACGGGCACAGTGGCTGCATATGACGGGCACAGTGATGGTATTTGCCGGGCACAGTGATGGCATTAGACGGGCACAGTGATGGCTTTGATGGGCACATTGGCAGCATTTGATGGGCACAGTGATGGCATTTGATGGGCACAGTGGTGGCATTTGACGGGCACAGTGGTGGCATTTGACGGGCACAGTGACTGCATTTGACGGGCACAGCGATGGCATTTTACAGTCACAGTGCCGACACTTTTCCGTTAGTATATGTGCATTTTCAGGGTTGGGGGACTTTCAGTTTTTTTTGGGCGGGGGGGGGGGGGTGACACTGAAGGACCCGGCCTTGGGGCGGCAAAGGGAGTAAATACGGGCCTGAGTAGGCGGCGAGGACGGGGTTAAGTGTGTCCTAGGGAGTGATTCTAACTGTGTGGGGGCTGGGCTTACTGTGACACGACACTGATCGCTGCTCCTGATGAAAGGGAGCAGACGATCAGTGTCCTGTCACTAGGCAGAACAGGGAGATGCCTTGTTTACAATGGCATCCCCCCGTTCTGTCGCTCCGTGATCGCGGGACACCGGCAGACATCGAGTCTGCGGGTCACAGAGGTGGAGCACTTAATAACAAGTGATTAACCAAATTAACTAAGTAATGAACAAATTCTAAAACGACCCTACTGGTGGCCAGTAGAAAAAACCCAATCAGGCTAGCGTTGGGGCCCATAGTCTTTGGGTAGAATGCTCTATAACAGGTGATTAACCATAGGACCTAACTAAGATTAACAAAATCCATTACTACCCTATCGCCCAGTAGAACACAATCCAATCAGGATGGTTTTGGGGACCATAATTGTTTGATGTAGTATTCTTGTAATCCCAAATAGGGGAGGGGTACTCTTAAAGGAAAGGGTAAAGATAAATCCAGAAAAAGGTCAGTAGCTAAGAAGCCTCTCATCACTGTAGTTAGTCTCTGGGTCTCTAGCAGTCCCATGAAGGCCAGCAAAAGTTCTTAATCCGGCATCCCACAGCAACTCCAGGCAGTTCTCCTCTCGAGGATCCGAAATTGCCACGGAGTCTCTAACATCCACCAGCTCCATGATGTCGTCATGGAGGAGTGGAAGAGGACTCCAGTGGCAACCTGTGAAGCTCTGGTGAACTCTATGCAGGGCCGATCCTAGGGTCACAGATGCCTGGGTGCAGAAATATTTCTGGCGCCCCCCGCTTGGGCGTGGTCGTCTTAATAACTCCTCGCTTTTACAGATGTTTCTATGGCAACGACCCAACTCAGAGATGCTCCCCTAAGGAGTTTGTGTTACCCTGGGATCCTCCCATGATCTCTTAACAGTAAGTACTCTAGAGAGGGCTTCTGATAGAGAGTCTGTTAGAGAAAGCCTCCAGACATACTGCAGGAGACAGTCAGAGACTGCAGACATGATACAGAAGATGGTCAGAGACTGCAGGCATGATACAGAAGATGGTCAGAGACTGCAGAGATGATACAGAAGATGGTCAGAGACTGCGAAAATGATACAAGATCTATGCATCAATTGCAGCCTCATCAGTGCCCATCCAATGCAGCCTACCAGTGACTCTGTGACGGGCTCCCCTCTGGTCCTCTCATCTGCCACCTTCTCCTTCTTCCCACCCACGCTCTTTATTCCCTCCTACTTAGGCACCATGGTACCTTCGCCCACCACAACGCTGTCTACAGCGCCCTGCTGCTAGGCAACCATGGGGGAGGAGCCGCGACACAGACTCTGGGATGGTAGATTTGGCGGGCTTCAGTAGGGGCTGAGGATGGTATTTTCTGAGCAGGGCGCAGTCCTGGCGGTCAGTTCGTCCCTGGGCGGTTGTGCCCACACTAGCGCGCCTGCCCACACACAAGGAGAGGAAGAGGGAGGGTAGCACTTCGGCGCCCCCACATCTGCGGCGCCTGGGTGCAGTGCACCCGGTGCACCCTTCTAGGACCGGCCCTGACTCCATGCCCAAGAGGCTGCTGAAAAATAATGGTGGCCACACAAAATATTGACACTTTGAGGCCAATTTGGACATTTTCACTTAGAGATGTAAAGCGGTTTAGACATTAATGGCTGTGTGTTGAGTTATTTTGAGGGGACACTGTTATACAAGCTGTACACTCAACTACACAACATTGTAGCAGAGTGTCATTTCTTCAGTGTTGTCACATGAAAAGATAGAAGAAAATGTTTACAGAAATGTGAGGGGTGTACTCACTTTTGTGAGATACTCTATCTATTTAGTTTCTGGAATAGGTCCGAGTTGCATGCTGTATACATGAAATGCTCTGAAAAATTTAAAAATGATTAAAACAGCCAGAAACCAGAGCGAAATAATCTGTTAGATTTACTTTATTGGTCTATAAAGAATACTTTTATTGTTGTTATTTCACAGTAAATTAATTTGAAGATGTGGTTATTAGACTATGGCCGAATAAGCGTCCCCCCCCCCCCCTCTGAGCATATGGCGTTACGGGGAGCGGCGCAAGGGTTTGTGTCAAGTGCGGTTCCCCTCCAAAGACGTACTAAAGCCACTCAATACTTAATGCGCTGTTAAGGACCTTTTCAATTACTGGACCTTTTAACTGACCTGTTAACTGCTTGTTAGCGAGCGGAAAGAACGCACTTTGGGCGCTTTTATGCCCAGTTTCACCTAATGTGGCATGCTAAATTCACCGTGCTGTTAATGAGGGTTATTAAAGTGTAATATTCTCAGATTACACACTCCATTTGCCACCAGTAGTGATCGGAATTCATGATCAATGGTTCGCCATCGCTGACTGCTCCATTTAAGGGTCTTGGGGGGTTAGGCTGCCAATTTAAAGTAGTGGTATTTAATCTCCTCCGTCCTGGAAGTCAGCGGATCGCAACTGCGATTCCCCTTCTAATTGTTAGCGGGGACGCAGCTTAAGAGCCGTCACAGCTCTAATCTTCAGGTTTGTAAGGAGAGCAGCCAACGTCGTAATTATAGAATTTAGCAGGAGATTTCTTCTACAGGCTATTGTGTAGAACTGAACTACAGATACAGGAGACCTGGGACCTGGAGGACAACAAATACCAGAGGAGAAAGGATAGTGGGTGGGGGGGGGAGAGAGGGAGGAAGAGAAGAAAGGAAGAGAAGGAAAAGAAAAAAGAAGGAAGAGATGGAAATAAGAATAGGAACAAAACAAAGAAGAAAGAAAGAGAAGAAAGGAAAGAAGGAAGAAAAGAAGGAAGAGATGGAAATAAGAATAGGAACAAAAAAAAGAAGAAGAAAGGAATGAAAGAAAGAAAGAAAGGAAAGAAGGAAGCAAAGAAGGATACGATGGAAATAAGAATAGGAACAAAAAAAAAAAGAAAGGAAGGAAAGAAGGAAGAAAAGAAGGATATGATGGAAATAAGAATAGGAACAAAAAAAAGAAGAAAGGAAGGAAAGAAAGAAATAAAGAGAAGAAACGAAAGAAGGAAGAAAAGAAGGAAGAGATGGAAATAAGAATAGGAACAAAAAAAAAAAAAAGAAGAAAGGAAGAAAAGAAAGAAAGAGAAGAAAGGAAAGAAGGAAGAAAAGAAGGAAAAGATGGAAATAAGAATAGGAACAAAAAAAGAAGAAAGGAAGGAAAGAAAGGAAAGAAGGAAGAAAAGAAGAATATGATGGAAATAAGAATTGGTACTAAAAAAATAAGAAAGGAAGGAAAGAAAGGAAATAAGGAAGAAAAGAAGGATACAATGGAAATAAGAATAGGAACAAAAAAAAGAAGGAAGGAAAGAAAGAAATAAAGAGAAGAAATGAAAGAAGGAAGAAAAGAAGGAAGGAAATTGATGGTAAAAGAAAAAAAAAGAAAGGAATGGAAAAAAAGAAGGGAAGGGAAAGAAAGAAGGGAGAAATGAGAGGGATAGAAGGAAAGGAGAGAAGGAAGAAAAAAAAGAAGCAAAGAAAGAGAAGGAAGGAGAAGGAAGGAAGGGAGGTAAAGAAAAAATAAGGAAGGAAGGAAAGAAAGAGAAGAAAGGAATGAAAGGGAACATAAAGGGGAAAACAAGAGGAAAGAATGAAAGAAAAGAAGGGAAGAGAAAGAAAGAGAAGAAAGGAATGAAAGGGAACATAAAGGGGAAAACAAGAGGAAAGAATGAAAGAAAAGAAGGGAAGAGAAAGAAAGAAGGAAGAAAGGAGAGGGGTAGAAGAAAAAAAAGGAAAGGAGAGAAGGGAAAACATAAACAAATAAAGAAGGAAAGAAAGAGAAGGAAGGAGAAGGGAGGAAGGAAAGAGAAGGAAGGAAGGTAAAGAAAAAAATAAGGAAGAAAGAGAAGGAAGAAGACAGGAAGGAAGGAAGGAAAGAAAGAAGGAAATTGAAGGTAAAGGGGAAAAAAGGAAAGAATGAAAGAAAAGAAGCCAAGGGAAAAAAAAGAAGGAAGAAAGTAGAGGGAAAGAATGAAGAGATAGGATAGAAGGAAAGCACATAAAAAAAATAAGGAAGGAAAGAAAGATAAGGAAGGGAGGAAGGAAGGTAAAGAAACAAATAAGGAAAGAATGAAAGAAAGAGAACAAAGGAAGAAAGAAAGGAAGAATGAAAAGAAGGAAGGAAGAAAAAGTAAGGTAAAGGAAAAAAGGAAAGCATGAACGAAAAGAAGGGAAGGGAAGGAAGAAGAAAGAAAGGAGAGGGCAAGAAGGACGAGAAGGAAAGCAGAGAAGGAAGAAAAGGACAAAATAAGGAAGGAAAGAGAAGGAAGGAATGATGTAAGAAAGGAAGGAGAAGGAAGGGAGGCAAAGAAAAAAATAAGGAATGAAGGAAATTAAAGAAGGGAAGAGAAGAAAATAAGGAAAAGGAAAATATATAATTAGGAAGATAATGAAGAAGGAAGGAAGAGAAGGAAAAGAAAGAAAAAAGGAGAGGGAAAGTAGAAAGTGAAGGAAAGAAGAAAAAAACTAAATATGGAAGGAAGGAAGGAAAGAGAAGAAAGGAAGGAAGGAAGGAAGGAAGGAAGGAAGGAAGGAAGGAAGGAAGGAAATAAAGGAAAGAAAAGAAGGGAAGAGAAGAAAAGGAAAATAAATAAGAAAAGAAGAAAAATAAATGAAGGGAGGAAAGGACTGTATGCACATTATATAATAAAGTAACTTCTCTTGTTTTTACTGTACCCCAAGTCTCCATACATATCTGCGCTTTTTGTGAAAGTGTGCATTGTCACGTTTGTTCGTGGAATGCACAAAAACACGAGTTGCGCTTGTGGTGCCATTAGGTGCGAAATGCACTCCAAAACGCAGCCAGCAAAATGCGCCTTTTGGCACCTGGCAAAACGCTTGACAAACGCGCTGAAATGCAGTGTAAAAAAAAAGGGTGAAACTCTGCGCCCGAAAAACTCAGCAAGTTTCTTTGGCACGTTTGCTGCTGAAAGGGCAGCCCATTCAAATATATGGAAAACAATTTTCTATCTTGCGATACAAAGGTGTAAATGGGGCCTGAAGCCTCTGACACCTGCAAACTTGATGCGCCACGACCAAAAATATTTTTGAGCTACTCTAGGGCATTTGTCGCACATTCAAGTGATTGGGCAGCCCTAGGTGCGACCGGCTTTATCTTGTGAAAAAACAGAAAAACAAATGCAAACGGAATTGGTTAGTTCCCGCTATGCTCAGGTGGGAACGTAGCCTAGAACAATGTTTCCCAACTCCAGTCCTCAAGGCACACCAACAGGTCATGTTTTCAGGCTTTCCATTATTTTGCACAGGTGATTTGATCAGTTTCACTGCCTTAGTAATTACAACAGCCGTTTCATCTGAGGGAAATCCTGAAAACATGACCTGTTGGTGTGCCTTGAGGACTGGAGTTGGGAAACACTGGCCTAGAAGATACAACATAGGGAGCCAACCAGCCCACAGTGATCCCTGCTTCTGTACCCCGGCACGGTTTTTGGGTTTAGAAATGGTTTACAACAATGTACCAAAAAAAAAAAAAAAGTAGATGAAAATCCTAAATTTACAGGTAAACTCTTCCCCACCTGTTAAATCCCCCAATCCTGTTTGCTCTGATGTTCCCAATTATTAATTTTATAAGAAATCATCATCAAAATACCTTTAACATTTTTCTATAGGGCCCTATGACCACAAACCTCCTGCTCAATCTCCTTCCTCTAGAACAGCGGTTCTCAACCTGGGGGTCGGGACCCCCTCGGGCAGGGCCGGACTTACCATTGGGCTTGACTGGGCTCAAGCCCATGGGCCCCGCCCAATAGGGGGCCCCCTAAAAAAAAAAAAAAAGCGCATTTGTGAGGTCAGGCACTGATGTTGGACATGAAGGCTCACAGTCTCTGCTCTAATTCATCCCAAAGGTGTTCTATTGGGTTGAGGTCAGGACTCTGTGCAGGCCAGTCAAGCTCCTCCTTTATGGACCTTGCTTTGTGCCCTGGAAGGCAGTCATGTTGGACCAGGAAGGGGCCGTCCCCAAACTGTCCCCACAAAGTTCTTTGCACACTGACATTTAGAAGGCTGAACACCCTGAATGCCCCGACAGGATAACCCTCACCTTCTATCTACATTACACATATTTTTTCCTCTTTATAAATCATCTAATAGATCCAATCATCCACAAATCACCATGTAGAGGGATACGTGAAATATACGGAATTCTCCTCCACTCTTTTTTAGCTCCGCTTAGAAACTTGTCCTCGGAAAGCTTATTATTGCTTTTAGCGGTATTATGGAGTTCTGTAACACTTCGGAAAAATAAGTGCGTTTTATTTTATAAATATTTAGTAAAAAGCTGCAATTTGGCTTAGCGTTGCCGGTGCTCTCTACCACCTTGCGGCATGCCGGCGACAAACCCCCTGCCATGCGGAGGCACACTGTGAGCGACAAGTACAACACTTACAAGTACAACACTTACAAGTTCAATAGGAAAAGTAAAATAAAAATCCTAGCAAATCCTCTAAAACTGCATTCGCAAAAAAATATAATTTTCTTATCAGTCGCCAGCATTTCGATCTTTTGAATGGCGTCCGCCGATGAAAAGCATCGTTTAAAGTAGCCTACTCAGGAGCCGCGCGTGACGGGCAATTAATTGCGTATGAATGAAGGCTGGCCTGGTAATTGTATTCATTCAAAGGGAACAGGGAGGGAAGGAGTAAAAAAAATGGACTTTTAGTAAACAGAGCTGGAACTACGAGGAAGTCTTTGCTGAACTGTCAGGAGCTGGTTTGGGTCATTTACGTTTTTTGGACATCGTGGCATTTTTTCCCTCCAATGGGCACCCGCCCGCTCACCCACAGAGCAGACCAGCTGACCGCCCACTCTCTGACTCGCTACAAGTTCTGCAACTACCGCCCGCTTAGATTCTCAGGCACAGCAAATTCCGCAACTACCGCCCGCTCAGACTCTCAGGCACAGCAAATTCCGCAACTACCGCCCGCTCAGACTCTCAGGCACAGCAAATTCCGCAACTACCGCCCGCTCAGACTCTCAGGCACAGCAAATTCCGCAACTACCGCCCGCTCAGACTCTCAGGCGCCACAAGTTCCGCAACTACCGCGCGCTGAAACTCTCAGGCGCCGCAAGTTCCGCAACTACCGCACGCTCAGACTCTTAGGCGCCGCAAGTTCCGCACTACTGTCCGCTCAGACTCTCAGGCGCCGCAAGTTCCGCAACTACCGCACGCTCAGACTCTTAGGCACCGCAAGTTCCGCAACTACTGCCCACTCAGACTCTCATGCGCTGCAAGTTCCGCAACTACCGCCCGCTTAGACTCTCAGGCACCACAAGTTCCGCAACTACCGCGCGCTGAGACTCTCAGGCGCCGCAAGTTCCGCAACTACCGCACGCTCAGACTCTTAGGTGCCGCAAGTTCCGCACTACCGTCCGCTCAGACTCTCAGGCGCCGCAAGTTCCGCAACTACCGCCCGCTCAGACTCTCAGGTGCGACAAGTTCCGCAGCTACCGTCCGTTTAGAGACTCTCAGGCGCCGCAAGTTCCGCAACTACCGCCCGCTCAGACTCTCAGGCCTCGTACACACGATAGGTTAAACAGAGGACAACGGTCTGATGGACCGTTTTCATCGGTCAAAACCGATCGTGTGTGGGCCCCATAGGTTATTTAACCATCGGTTAAAAAAAAGCCAACTTGCTTTAAATTTAACTGATGGATTCCTAACCGATAGGTCAAAACCGATCGTTAGTAGGCACAACCATCGGTTAAAAATCCACGCATGCTCAGAATCAAGTTGACGCATGCTTGGAAGCATTGAACTTCGTTTTTTTCAGCACATTGTTGTGTTTTACGTCACCGCATTCTGACACGATCAGTTTTCTAACCGATGGTGTGTAGGCGTGACGGACCATCAGTCAGCTTCATCGGTTAACCGATGACAACGGTCCTTCAGACCGTTCTCATCGGATGGACTGATCGTGTGTACGAGGCTTTAGACACTACCTCTACCCATCCCATACCAGCTTTTTCATTTTTCTGGCCGGTGAATGTAGTTTGCTTGCTCAACCCTGTGCCGATGCAAACGTGTACCTGGCCAAAATGTAAAAAAAAAAAAAATATTTGCCTTTAGTTCTACTTTAACTGCTTTTTTTGGCTCGCGGAAATGAAAGCATCCGCGACGTTCGGTAAAGTTTAACAAATAAATATTCCCGGGCACACTTATCCTCCTGCCTACTTACCAATTATCCCTTCCATCACCCATCAAACCGCTCTTTGTCTAAATAAACAGGGCTTTGTTTCTCTCATTGTTACAGCCGTGTCAAAAATTCACTTAAGAGATTGACGCCGCGGCACAAAAGACTCTTTTATTGGAACAGGCAGAAATCTCAGAATCTCCTTTTTTTCTTTTTTATAACGCGGCAACAACCAGAGGAACAATGCGCGGTGAAGACGACGACGCCAAATCCCTATCTGTGAAATGCTATATTATATATGTCACTTCAAAGAATGACAAGTAAAAAAAAAGACAAGTTAATTTCCTCCCTTCTTAAGTCACGCGTCAAACTTTCGCGGTCGCCATGGCGACCGAATGCTCGGGAGCGCTGTCGGGATTTCAGGCTTTTGTTGAAGTTACATCTACGCTGTGATACGCAAAAAAAAAAAACGCAAAGAAAAAAAAACATAATTATTGATCGTGGCGGTTGGCGTTCTGTTATTGTGTTTGGCTAATGACGGACTTACTTGCCGGGGATAAAGCAAGGGGACGATAATTAACAGATGAAAGTTTGTTGCAAAATGTATTTTATTCTTTCAGAAAGCTGATCGATAATGGTGGGTGAGCTCCCGCCAATCACAAGGAAATAATAAGAAGTAATGACAATAAGCAATACATTTTTTTTTGCAGGTTACAGGACGTCTGCGGATAATTTATTTGCTTTTAAGAGACTCCTTGAGTTTTTGCAACCTAAGTTAGTTTGAAGCTGAAGTTTAAATCTCGCTCAACAACATGCTAATGGCATAATAACATAATTCTTTATGTTTTCTATACATACTTTATATTAGACCCAATCATGTGATCACTGGGTTTTCCACGCTTCCTTATGCAATGTGGGCAGATCATGGCTGGTGGGAAGGGCTGGCAGGGTATACAGAGTATATAGTTTCTACTACTACTACTACCAGGGCTTTTTTTCTCAGAGAATAGGTGCAGGAACTCCTGCCTTCCAAGTCACCCTTGACTCCACCCCCTACCCACCTCTGAGCACCGTTCCTTGGTTCCACCCCTTACTCACCTCCGAGCACCGTTCCTTGGTTCCACCCCTTACTCACCTCCGAGCACCGTTCCTTGGTTCCACCCCTTACCCACCTCCGATTACCGTTCCTTGGTTCCACCCCTTACCCACCTCCGAGCACCGTTCCTTGGTTCCACCCCTTACTCACCTCCGAGCACCGTTCCTTGGTTCCACCCCTTACCCACCTCCGATTACCGTTCCTTGGTTCCACCCCTTACCCACCTCCGAGCACCGTTCCTTGGTTCCACCCCTTACCCACCTCCGAGCACCGTTCCTTGGTTCCACCCCTTACCCACCTCCGAGCACCGTTCCTTGGTTCCACCCCTTACTCACCTCCGAGCACCGTTCCTTGGCTCCACCCCTTACCCACCTCCGAGCACCGTTCCTTGGTTCCACCCCTTACCCACCTCCCAGTACAACCCCTTTTAGAGAATGCAGAAACAAGTATCATTTTGTGATGCTAAGTATTTTGTATATAATTTGTTAATGATAACAAGAAAGGCAGGAAAATAGATCTAGCAACAATGGACACCCCAGCGACAATAGATCGACCCCAGCAACAATGGACTCCCAACAGCCAGCATCAATCGACCTTCCAGCAGATCCCTCCCAGCAATGATTGACCCCCTGCAACATAAGACCCACCTCCAGCAACAATAGACCCCCCCACCAGAAACAATAGACTCCCCTGCAAAAATAGATCCCCTCCTCCAGCAACAATAGATTCCCCAGCAGCCAGCAACAAAGATCCCTCCCTCAACAGTACATCCCTCTTGGCAATGACTGACCCCCCCCCCCCCAGCAACAATAGATTCCCCACGGGCAACAGAAGAACTCCCCAGCAACAATAGACCCCCTTCCTTTGCAAAATAGATCCCCTCCAGCAACAATAGACCCCCTAGAATCCAGCATCAATAGACTCTCCAGCACACCCCAGAACCTCTTTCCATTACATACATTCAGTTCGGAAGGTGCCGGAACTGCGTTCCCCCGCGTTCCTGCTGAAAAAAAGCCCTGACTACTACCAATAATAATAATAATACACAAATAATAATAACAATAATAATTATTATTATTATTATTATTATTATTATTATTATTATTATTGTTGTTATTGTTATTAGTAGTAGTAGTAATAATAATAACTAGTGATGCATCAATACAGAACTGTATTAAATTGTATCTTTTATATCTTTCCAGAGTTCAGCTTTAACCCTTTTCTCTTTCGCAAAGACTTCTCTTGCTATTATTATTAGTAAGAAGATTAATAATAATAATTATAATAATAATAATAATAGTAGTAGAAATCGTTTATCTTTTATCTTTTATTTACACAAGTCATACAATGTAAAGTGAATGCTAGTATACTTGTGATTATGTATTAAAAAAAACTATTATTATATTTTATTTACACTAAGCATACATGTAAAGTGGAGTAGTATTATTATCAGTATTGTTTTTAGTAAGAATACTACTACTACTACTACTACTACTACTACTACTACTACTACTAATAATAATAATAATAATAATAATAATAATAATAATAATAATAATAATAATAATAGTACTAGTAGTAGAAGTATCTTTCATTCACACAAGTCATATAATGTAAAGTGAATTATATTATACTTATTATTGTTATATAAAATATATATATATATATGTTATTATATTATAATATTTTATTTGCACTAAGCATACATGTTAAGTGGAGTATTATTATCATTATCATTATTGTTTTTAGTAAGAATATTACTACTACTTCTAATACAAATAATAAATATTATTATTATTAGTAGTAATAATAATAACTAGTGATGTAATAATACAGAACTGTATTGATTTGTATCTTTTATATCTGCCCAGAGTTCAGCGTTGGGCCTCGTACACACGACCGTTTTCCTCGGCAAAATCCATCAAGAAAAATGTTGGCAGAGCTTTTTTGCCGAGAAAAACGGTCGTGTGGATGTTTTTCGTCGAGAAAACTGTCGTGGATCTCGACGAGAAAAAAAGAGAACATGCTCTCTTTTTTCCAGTCGGGAGTCTCAATTTCCTTGTCGTGTTTTTCTCGTCGGGCTGGTTTACGACGAGAAACACGTTCGTGTATGCTTAGAAACCCGCGCATGAGACGGGAGCGCACATTCGGTAAAAGTAGCGCTTGTAATGGAGATAGCACATTTGTCACACTGAAACAGACTGAAAAGCGCAAAGCGTCTCTCACCAAACTTTTACTTAACACGCGGTAACATAAGATTAGCAAAAGCAGCCCCAAGGGTGGCGCCAGTGGAATGGAACTTCCCCTTTATAGTGCCGTCGTGCGTGTTGTACGTCACCGCGTTTGAGAACGACGAAATTTTGTCTAGACAGTGTGTGTGCTAGGAAAGCTAGATAAGATTCTCGTCAAGCCTGAGGCCCCGTACACACGACCGGGTTTCTCGGCAAAAACCAGCAAGAATCTCTTGCCGAGATTCCCGTTCGTGTGTACGAGGCTTTCAGGTTTCTCGTCAGGAAATATGGCCAGAATCTCGACGAGAAAAAAAGAGAACCTGCTCTCTTTTTTCTCGTCGAGATTCTTGTCGGCCTGATGAGAAACCCGAGCGCGTGTATACTTACCTGTCGCCGTGGAAACCTGCGCATGCTCGAAATGACTTTGACGCATGCGCTGAAGCTTCCACGGCATAAGTAGGGTGAAGCAAGATGGCGGCGACGGCGTTGAATGTGACGAGCGCACCGCGTTCTTTACTTTCAAGAGAACCGCGGTTCTTTTGAAATGACAGTCAGTACACTCCGGCGGCAAGAGTTTCTTGCCAAGAATCTTGTCAGGGAAAACGCCGGGTTTTTCCTGACGAGATTCTCGGACGTGTGTACGAGGCCTCACAAGAACTTCGTCGAGGAAAACAACGTTTCTTTTACGACGAGATTCTCGGTCCTGTGTACCAGGCCTCACAAGAACCCTGTCGAGGAAAACAACGTTTCTTTTACGAAGAGATTCTCGGTCGTGTGTACCAGGCCTCACAAGAACCTCGTCGAGGAAAACAACGTTTCTTTTACGACGAGATTCTCGGTCGTGTGTACCAGGCCTCACAAGACTCGTCGAGGAAAACAACGTTTCTTTTACGACGAGATTCTCGGACGTGTGTACCAGGCCTCACAAGAACCTCGTCGAGGAAAACAACGTTTCTTTTACGACAAGATTCTCGGTCCTGTGTACCAGGCCTCACAAGAACCTCGTTGAGGAAAACGACGTTTCTTTTACGACGAGATTCTCGGTCCTGTGTACCAGGCCTCACAAGAACCTCGTTGAGGAAAACGACGTTTCTTTTACGACGAGATTCTCGGTCCTGTGTACCAGGCCTCACAAGAACCTCGTTGAGGAAAACGACGTTTCTTTTACGACGAGATTCTCGGTCCTGTGTACCAGGCCTCACAAGAACCTCGTCGAGGAAAACGACGTTTCTTTTACGATGAGATTCTCGGACGTGTGTACCAAGCCTCACAAGAACCTCGTCGAGGAAAACAATGTTTCTTTTACGACGAGATTTTCGGTCGTGTGTACGAGGCCTCACAAGAACCTCGTCGAGGAAAACAACGTTTCTTTTACGACGAGATTCTCGGACGTGTGTACCAGGCCTCACAAGAACCTCGTTGAGGAAAACAATGTTTCTTTTACGACGAGATTTTCGGTCGTGTGTACGAGGCCTCACAAGAACCTCGTCGAGGAAAACAACGTTTCTTTTACGACGAGATTCTCGGTCCTGTGTACCAGGCCTCACAAGAACCTCGTCGAGGAAAACAACGTTTCTTTTACGACGAGATTCTCGGTCGTGTGTACCAGGCCTCACAAGAACCTCGTCGAGGAAAACAACGTTTCTTTTACGATGAGATTCTCGGACGTGTGTACCAAGCCTCACAAGAACCTCGTCAAGGAAAACAATGTTTCTTTTACGACAAGATTTTCGGTCGTGTGTACGAGGCCTCACAAGAACCTCGTCGAGGAAAACAACGTTTCTTTTACGACGAGATTCTCGGTCCTGTGTACCAGGCCTCACAAGAACCTCGTCGAGGAAAACAACGTTTCTTTTACGACAAGATTCTCGGTCCTGTGTACCAGGCCTCACAAGAACCTCGTCGAGGAAAACAACGTTTCTTTTACGACGAGATTCTCGGTCGTGTGTACCAGGCCTCACAAGAACCTCGTCGAGGAAAACAACGTTTCTTTTACGATGAGATTCTCGGACGTGTGTACCAAGCCTCACAAGAACCTCGTCAAGGAAAACAATGTTTCTTTTACGACAAGATTTTCGGTCGTGTGTACGAGGCCTCACAAGAACCTCGTCGAGGAAAACAACGTTTCTTTTACGACGAGATTCTCGGTCCTGTGTACCAGGCCTCACAAGAACCTCGTCGAGGAAAACAACGTTTCTTTTACGACAAGATTCTCGGTCCTGTGTACCAGGCCTCACAAGAACCTTGTCGAGGAAAACAACGTTTCTTTTACGACGAGATTCTCGGTCGTGTGTACCAGGCCTCACAAGAACCTTGTCGAGGAAAACAACGTTTCTTTTACGACGAGATTCTCAGTCGTGTGTACCAGGCCTCACAAGAACCTCGTCAAGGAAAACAACGTTTCTTTTACGACGAGATTCTCGGTCCTGTGTACCACGCCTCACAAGAACCTCGTTGAGGAAAACAACGTTTCTTTTACGACGAGATTCTCGGACGTGTGTACCAGGCCTCACAAGAACCTTGTCGAGGAAAACGACGTTTCTTTTACGATGAGATTCTCGGTCGTGTGTACCAGGCCTCACAAGAACCTCGTCGAGGAAAACGACGTTTCTTTTACGACGAGATTCTCGGTCCTGTGTACCAGGCCTCACAAGAACCTCGTTGAGGAAAACGACGTTTCTTTTACGACGAGATTCTCGGTCCTGTGTACCAGGCCTCACAAGAACCTCGTTGAGGAAAACGACGTTTCTTTTACGACGAGATTCTCGGTCCTGTGTACCAGGCCTCACAAGAACCTCGTCGAGGAAAACGACGTTTCTTTTACGATGAGATTCTCGGACGTGTGTACCAAGCCTCACAAGAACCTCGTCGAGGAAAACAATGTTTCTTTTACGACGAGATTTTCGGTCGTGTGTACGAGGCCTCACAAGAACCTCGTCGAGGAAAACAACGTTTCTTTTACGACGAGATTCTCGGACGTGTGTACCAGGCCTCACAAGAACCTCGTTGAGGAAAACAACGTTTCTTTTACAACGAGATTCTCGGTCCTGTGTACCAGGCCTCACAAGAACCTCGTCGAGGAAAACGACGTTTCTTTTACAACGAGATTCTCGGACGTGTGTACCAGGCCTCACAAGAACCTTGTCGAGGAAAACGACGTTTCTTTTACGACGAGATTCTCGGTCGTGTGTACCAGGCCTCACAAGAACCTTGTCGAGGAAAATGACGTTTCTTTTACGACGAGATTCTCGGTCGTGTGTACCAGGCCTCACAAGAACCTCGTCGAGGAAAACAACGTTTCTTTTACGACGAGATTCTCGGTCCTGTGTACCAGGCCTCACAAGAACCTCGTCGAGGAAAACAACGTTTCTTTTACGACGAGATTCTCGGACGTGTGTACCAGGCCTCACAAGAACCTCGTCGAGGAAAAAGACGTTTCTTTTACGACGAGATTCTCGGTCGCGTGTACGAGGCCTCAACCTTTTCCCGCCCTTTCACGAAGACTTCTCTTTTTCATCTTATAAGTTCCCAAACTTGAAGACAATCTGTACAAGCAGTCACCCAAACATTACAAGGTGCGTTCTGTATGGTAATCTCGTATTTCTCATCTCTTCGTAAGATAAACCGCCATTACAAAAAACAAAGATTTTGCCGGCAATAATCACAAGGCCGTTTCCCAATCTTCCCGGCAAAGAAAGAAAAGGCACCTTTGTAGTAATTCTCCTCTATAAGACTTCTCTAACACTCCCGAAACGGGAGAGGGAATATAAAAAAAAAAGAAAAAGGGAAGGCAGTACAATCTGCCGGTGATAGATGTTGAAACGCATAAGTACAGATAATTACATTGGCAAAGAAAGTGAGCGGCCATTTTTGTACCTTCCCTTTGAGTGATTACTTTTAATGTGGCGCAGAAAGGGCCTTATTACAAAAAGGAATGAATAAATAAAGGGAATGAAACAGTGAAAAATACATATTTTGAGCTCCTGGCTTATTATTGCTCATCTAAAATTCCATTAAGTATGGAAGCGCTCCCCTACCCTTCGGAATACGCTCGCTCTCCTTCTCTCCTTGCTGCGGCCAGACTGCCCTCCCCCCCCCCCCCCCGTACACGGTCACGGTCTAGGAAAGTGTTACAAGACTTGGTGCAGGTGGAAATGTGCTAAAAGCAGAATTACAGATCAAATTATGTTGAATGGATATAAATTATACAAAAATTATATAAATTATACATTGCTTGCGTAAAAAGAAAATATATGGAGCTATACACGGATAATGGAAGAGGAAGCCCCCATAATGAACATGTATGGAGGAGGAAAGGTCTGGTAACTTTTTCGATAGTCTGCGATCTGTACACTAAGGCCGGGTTCACACTTTTCTGGTGCAACGCGTTACGTCAGCACACGTACTTTGTGCATTAGCATGTGTTGCGTTAAGGCAGCTCCTTCACATGGACGGGCTGACAAGGCAACAAAAATGGCCAAAAAAAGTAGACATTCTATATTGTGACAGAGCGGTGCAACACAAGGCACGGTAGTGCAGTACTGTGCTTCTTGTACACTGCATTGCTTGTCTTTATCTGGTCCTTGGGGCACTATTCCTCCCACGGATACCAAAGATGGGACATAATTTCTCCCACTGATTTAAACGATTGGGCACTACTCCTCCCACTGACACTAATGTTGGGGCACTATTCCTCCTATGATGCCAGAAATGGGGCACTATTCTGCCTATGATACCAACAACAGTACCCTACTCCTCCCACTGACACCATCAATGATACCAAAGATGGGGCACCACTCCTCTCACTGATACCAACGATGAGGCACTATTCCTCCCACTGATATCAATAATAGGGCACCATTCCTCCCACTGATACCACCAATATAGCACTATTCCTCCCACTGATACCAATGATGGGGCACCTTTTCTCCCACTGATACCAACAATGGGGCACCATTCATCCCATTACCACTAATGCCGAGGCACTATCTGACACCAATAATGGGGCATTATTCCTCCCACTGACACCAATGTTGGGCCACTATTCCTCCCACTGACACCAACAATGGACCACTATACTTCCCACTTACACCAATGATGAGGCACTATTCCTCCTGTGACACCAACAATAGGGCACTATTCCTCCCACTGATACCAAGGATGGGGCATTATACCTCCCGCCGACACTAACAATGGACCACTATACTTCCCACTTACACCAATGATGGGGCAATATTCCTTCCACTTACACAAATGATGGGGCACTATTCCTTCCACTGACACCAATGATGGAACACTATGCCTCCCACTGAAACCAATGATGAGGCACTAATCCCTACAGTCAATGACTTAAAGACTCTGGTCCAGCCGCACCTGGAGTATGCTGTCCAGTTCTGGGCACCATTCCTCAGGAAGGATGTACTGGAAACGGAGCGAGTTCAAAGAAGGGCAACAAAGCTAATAAAGGGACTGGAGAATATTACTTATGAAGAAAGGTTGTGAGCGCTGAACTTATTCTCTCTTGAGAAGAGACACTTGAGAGGGGATATGATTTCAATTTACAAATACCGTACTGGTGACCCCACAATAGGGAGAAAGCTTTTTTGCGGAAGGGAATTTCGTAAACTTGAAAATTTGAAATTGGAAATTTCGAAAATTTGAGATTCGAAATTGCAAAGTTCGAAAATCGAAAATTTGAAAATCGAAAATTCGAAAATAGCAAATTTAAAAAATTGGATTTTCAAATTTCCGAATTTCCAAATTCCAAATTTTTGAATGTCCGAATTCAGAATTCCGAATTTTCGAGTTTCCCGAATTTACGAATTTTCGAATTTCCCGAATTTACGCACTTCAGAATTTCCAGAATTTACGAAAAAAGCAAAAAAAACGTAGAAAAATCGAACGTGTGCTATACCTAAACTCCGATGGAATTCATCGGAATTTCCGATAAAAAAACTCAGATGGAAAAAGTCCTTCGGGCTTTTTCCATCGGAAATTCCAATCATGTGTAGCCCCATCGGAAATTCCAATCGTGTGTAGCCCCATCGGAGTTTTACCATCGGAAATTCCAATCGTGTGTAGCCCCATCGGAGTTTTTCCATCGGAAATTCCAATCGTGTGTAGCCCCATCAGAGTTTTTCCATCGGAAATTCCAATCGTGTGTAGCCCCATCGGAGTTTTTCCATCGGAAATTCCAATCGCGTGTAGCCCCATCGGAGTTTTTCCATCGGAAATTCCAATCGCGTGTAGCCCCATCGGAGTTTTTCCATCGGGAATTCCAATCGTGTGTAGCCCCATCAGAGTTTTTCCATCGGAAATTTTCCGATCGTGTGTGTTTGTTATTACAGCTCTGGTCCTCGGAGGACCCCAGCGCCGCTCTCCTCACCCTCCTGTATCTGTACGATGTTATCACATAAACATTTGGTAGTCTAATTCATTAATATTTTTCTCACATCTTTCTCCTTCCGGTTTGCGGATGACGGTGATTAATTTCATAAGTCTACGGAGTGACAGTGTCCGCAATCCCATTATTACAGCTGGGATCGCCGGTCCCACCAGTCTGCAGCCCCCTGCCATGTTTACCTTGCAAGCTATATACAATGTAATCACTTTCCTTGAGAAACACTTGCCTATTTCACAGCCGGCTTCCCGCTCCCGCCCGAGGGCTGCGGTTCACACGGCGCAACCCCTAATGGAGGGAACGTTTTTTTTTTCTCCCTGACATGTCAGGCCGTCGCTCCGCAGCACTGCTTAATAATTTATTTATGTTTTGCTTAAAGAAGTCACTAGCCCCTAGTTATGTACACGGCTGTACAGGCATCAATTTTAACGCAATCCTCCAGGTGTGAGCTGACAGAAGTAATATATGTGAGGTCAGGTGACCTTTTCTTCCGGTGCTTTGTGTAATTTTGTGTTTCGTTACACTGTGGAATACATAGGAGTAGCGGCTATTACCCAGGACCTGGTGTGAGCAGCGGTGTCATCGATAGGACGGTGATACTGCTGGTCAGCGACCAATCAGCTCCTCAACCTTGAGGTTGAAAATGAACTCCCAAAAAAAAATCAGCATTTCTCTCTTTTTCCAATTTCAGTATACTGAGATCTTATTGGTTGCAAGGGGTCCCCTTGTCCGTGCATTTATTATTAACCGCTTAACGACCGGGTCATGCATATATATACGTTGACACAATGCCTCCTGTGAGCAGATCGACGTATATCGACGTCCCCTTTAAGATGCAGACTTGTGGGAGCGCGCCACGACCTCTGTGAGTCCGACTGCGGGTCCCGCGGACTTGATGTTCGCCTGGAGTCCCGCGATCTTTCCCAGTCTTCCTAGTCAGTGCGATCCTGACCTCCCTGGGCCCCAAACAAAATGACATGTCACATTAAAGTTGAGTACCGGGGGGGGTTGTCTATAGTATGCCTGTGAAGTAGCACACGTTTCCCATGTTTATAACAGTCCCTGCACAAAATGCAGGGGGGGGGGGAGGGGGTGGCGCTGCCGACAGTGACATGTCACATTAAGGATTAAAGTGAGAAGTGGGGGGAGGGGGTGTTCTGCTGTCGAAAATGACATCTTACATTAAAGTTAGAAGCGGGGGGTGCTGACTTCTTACCTCTTCTCCCATGCAGCCAGCGAGTTGAGAAGTGGGATGAGGGGCCGAAAATGACTTCTCACCAGGTGGGGCCTCTAGTAATTTGGGGGGCCCTAAGCGGCTTGCATAGTGAGCCTATAGGGTGGATCGGCCCTGTTCCTAGTGACAGAACACTGATCACCCTCCCTGTAATCGGGAGCAGTGATCAGTGTCATGTGACACACGGCCCATCCCCCCTCAGTTAGAACACATCCCTAGGACACACTTAACCCCTTCAGTGCCCCCCACTGGTTAACCCCTTCACTGCCAGTGTCATTTTTACAGTAATCAGTGCATTTTTTATAGCTGTATCGATGACAATGGTCCCAAAATGGCGTCAAAAGTGTCCTATGTGTCCACCATAATGTCGCAGTCACTATAAAAATCGCTGATCGCCCGTGGGTAAATGTTTGGCCCCTGTGTGGGCTAGTTTTATATGCTACTGAAAACTTCAATAAAAAAAGATTTCGCAAAAAAAAAAAAGCTGATCGCCGTCATTACTAGTAAAAAAAAAAAATTATCAATAAAAAGGCCATAAAACTATCCCCTATTTTGTAGAGACTATGGGGGTTATCCTCAAAAGAGATACTCCGACTTAACTGCTGTTCAGTCTGTGTGTAACTTTGGAAACGATCCTCAAAAGGCTTTTTCCAAAGTTACACAGAAGATCCGGCATGTGTAATTGAATTACACTGCCTAATTTTAGGATGCAGTACCGCATCCGCCGCTGGGGGCATTTCGAGTCGAAATGCCGTTGCTAGTATGCAAATTAGCACTTAAGGCGATCCACAAAGCTTTCTAGCTTCCTTTTTGCGCCGTAAGTGTTATTTTGCAAGTGTAAAATTAGGGCTCGTTTTACAAAGTGTAAAGTTAGTAACACCTTGTAAAGGCCCATTCCAGCGGCGGCATTTGGTATGCTTTCCCGAGGGAGAACTCCACGGCAATTTGTAAAAAACAAAACCGGCATGGGTTCCCCCCCAGGAGCATACCAGGCCCTTAGGTCTGTCATGGGTTGTAAGGAGACCCCCCCACGCCGAAAAATTGACGTAGGGGGTCCCCCTACAATCCATACCAGACCCGTATCCAAAGCACGCTACCCGGCCGGCCAGGAAGGGAGTGGGGACGAGCGAGCGCCCCCCCCCTCCTGAGCCGTGCCAGGCCGCGTGCCCTCAACATGGGGGGGTTGGGTGCTCTGGGGCAGGGGGGCGCACTGCGGGCCCCCCCACCTCAGAGCACCCTGTCCCCATGTTGATGAGGACAGGACCTCTTCCCGACAACCCTTGCCATTGGTTGTCGGGGTCTGCGGGCGGAGGCTTATCGGAATCTGGGAGTCCCCTTTAATAAGGGGGCCCCCAGATACCGGCCCCCCACCCTAAGTGAATGGATATGGGGTACATCGTACCCCTACCCATTCACCTGGAGGCAAAAAGTAAAAGTTAATAAACACACAACACAAGGCTTTTTAAAATATTTTATTATTCTGCTCCGGATGCCCCCCCTGTCTTCTTTATTAGCTCTATTACCAGGGGGGGCTTCTTCTTCCGCTCTCCGGGGGTCTTCTCCGCTCTCCGGGGGGGGTTTCTTCTTCCGCTCTCCGGGGGGGGGCTTCTCCGGACTCCGGGGGTCTTCTTCCATCTTCTCCCCTCTTCCGCTCTTGACTCGGCGAACCCCGGTTCTTCTGCAGCTCTCCGGTGCCTTCTTCTTCAGCGCTGGCTGCCTGCTATGTTTGTGTGTTAGCTCGATTTCAAACAGGCAGCCAGCGCGGTCTTCTGTGGCGTCAGGGTCTTCTCTTCCTTTCTTCCAATGTTGCCTCGTCGCCTCTTGTCGCTGTAATGATGGAAGCGCGCCTTGCATCACATTTATATAGGCATCACCGTCCCATCATGCTCCGGCAGGTACCCACGTGGTGGGTGCCTACCCACGTGCACCCACCACGTGGGTACCTACCGGAGCATGATGGGACGGTGATGCCTATATAAATGTGATGCAAGGCGCGCTTCCATCATTACAGCGACAAGAGGCGACGAGGCAACATCGGAAGAAAGGAAGAGAAGACCCTGACGCCACAGAAGACCGCGCTGGCTGCCTGTTTGAAATCGAGCTAACACACAAACATAGCAGGCAGCCAGCGCTGAAGAAGAAGGCACCGGAGAGCTGCAGAAGAACCGGGGTTCGCCGAGTCAAGAGCGGAAGAGGGGAGAAGATGGAAGAAGCCCCCCGGAGTCCGGAGAAGCCCCCCCCGGAGAGCGGAAGAAGAAACCCCCCCCGGAGAGCGGAGAAGACCCCCGGAGAGCGGAAGAAGAAGCCCCCCCTGCTAATTGAGCTAATAACGAAGACAGGGGGGGCCTCCGGAGCAGAATAATAAATTATTTTAAAAAGCCTTGTGTTGTGTGTTTATTAACTTTTACTTTTTGCCTCCAGGTGAATGGGTAGGGGTACGATGTACCCCATATCCATTCACTTAGGGTGGGGGGCCGGTATCTGGGGGCCCCCTTATTAAAGGGGACTCCCAGATTCCGATAAGCCTCCGCCCGCAGACCCCGACAACCAATGGCAAGGGTTGTCGGGAAGAGGTCCTGTCCTCATCAACATGGGGACAGGGTGCTCTGAGGTGGGGGGGCCCGCAGTGCGCCCCCCTGCCCCAGAGCACCCAACCCCCCCATGTTGAGGGCACGCGGCCTGGCACGGCTCAGGAGGGGGGGGGGCGCTCGCTCGTCCCCACTCCCTTCCTGGCCGGCCGGGTAGCGTGCTTTGGATACGGGTCTGGTATGGATTGTAGGGGGACCCCCTACGTCAATTTTTCGGCGTGGGGGGGTCTCCTTACAACCCATGACAGACCTAAGGGCCTGGTATGCTCCTGGGGGGGGAACCCATGCCGTTTTTTTCTTTGAAAATGGGCATGGAGTTCTCCCTCAGGAATGCATGCCGCTGTCATTTTTTTTATCCCCGACGCAACTTTAAGCCGTCGCGATCCTCAAAACTCGGCGTAACGTAACTTCGCGCATGCGCAGTACGGCCGGCGCGCATGCGCAGTACGGCCGGCGCGGGAGCGCGCCTCATTTAAATGGGACTCGCCCCATTTGAATAGGAACGCCTTGCGCCGGCGGAATTTTAGTTACACAGCCTGAAATTTCTAGATAAGTGCTTTGTGGATCAGGCACTTAGGTAGAAACTTTAAGGCAGTGTAACTTAAATTGGATTTTTTAAGTTACGTCAGGTTTTTGTGGATCTGGCCCTATAACTTTTGCGCAAACCGATCAATATATGCTTATTGCGTTTTTTTTTTTTTTTTTACCAAAAATAGGTAGAAGAATACATATCGGCCTAAACTGAGAAAACAATGGCCCAGATTCTCAAAGGGCTTACGACGGCGCAACGCCATGTACGCCGTCGTAAGTCCTAATCTGGGCCGTCGTATCTATGCGACTGATTCTTAGAACCAGTTACGCATAGATATCCATTAGATCCGACAGGCGTCGCCACCGTCATTTTCCCCGAAGAGTATGCAAATTAGCTAGATACGCGAATTCCCGGACGTACGCGCGGCCGACGCAGTGAAGTTACAACATTTACGTTAGTTTTTTCCGGCGTAAAGTTGCCCCTGCTATATGATGGGCAACCAATGTTAAGTATGGCCGTCGTTCCCGCGTCGAAATTTATAAATTTACGTTGTTTGCGTAAGTCGTCCATGAATGGGGCTGGACGCCATTTGCGTTCACGTCTAAACCAATGACATCCTTGCGACGTCATTTGGAGCTCATGCACCCTGGGATATTTTTCAGACGGCGCATGCGCAGTACGTTCGGCGCGGGAACGCGCTTAATTTAAATGCTACACGCCCCCTACCCGCCTAATTTGAATTAGGCGGGCTTGCGCCGGGTGATTTACGCTACGCCGCCGCAACTTTACACGCAAGTGCTTTGTGAATAAAGCACTTGCATGAAAAACTTGCGGCGGCGTAACGTAAATGACATACGTTACGCCGCCGCAGAGATACGCCCGATCTACGAGAATCTGGGCCAATTAGTTTTTTTGTATATTTTTGGGGGATATTTATTATAGTAAAAAGTAAAAAATATAGAATTTTTTTAAAATTGTCGCAGTATTTTTGTTTATAGCGCAAATATAAAAAACGCAGAGGTGATCAAATACCACCAAAAGAAAGCTCTATTTGTGGGGAAAAAAGGACGCCAATTTTGTTTGGGAGCCACGTCGCACGACCGCGCAATTGTCAGTTAAATCGTCGCAGTGCCGAATCGCCGCTGGAGTCCCGCGAACGGTCCCCGGAGCTGAAGAACGGGGAGAGCTGTGTGTAAACACAGTTTCCTCGTTCTTCACTGTGGCGCCATCATCGATCCTGTGTTCCCTTATATAGGAAATCACAATCGATGACGTCACACCTACAGCCACACCCCCCTACAGTTAGAAACAAACATGAGGTCATACATAACCCCATCAGCGCCCCCTTGTGGTTAACTCCCAAACTGCAATTGTCATTTTCACAGTAAACAATGCATTTTAAATGCATTTTTTTCTGTGAAAATGACAATGGTCCCAAAAATGTGTCAAAAGTGTCCGATGTGTCCGCCATAATGTCACAGTCACGAAAAAAATCGCTGATCGCCATTAGTAGTAAAAAAAAATTGTTTTATAAAAATGCCATAAAACTATCCCCTATTTTGTAAACGCTATACATTTTGCG
This sequence comes from Rana temporaria, assembly GCF_905171775.1. Lineage (NCBI taxonomy): Eukaryota > Metazoa > Chordata > Amphibia > Anura > Ranidae > Rana > Rana temporaria. Next base: position 527,943,959 of record NC_053490.1, on the reverse strand, counting down.
CAAACCAACCGATAAACGCTTACTGCGATTTTTTTTTACCAAAAATAGGTAGAAGAATACGTATCGGCCTAAAATTAGGAATTTTTTTTTTTTATATATATATATTTTTGGGGGATATTTATTATAGCAAAAAGTAAAAAATATTGAATTTTTTTCAAAATTGTCGCTCTATTTTTGTCTATAGTGCAAAAAATAAAAACCGCAGAGGTGATCAAATACCACTAAAAGAAATCTCTATTTGTGGGAAAAAAAGGACGCCAATTTTGTTTAAGAGCCACGTCGCGCGACCGCGCAATTGTCAGTTAAAGCGACGCAGCGCCGAATCGCAAAAACTGGCCGGGTCCTTTAGCTGCCTAAATGTCCGGGTCTTAAGTGGTTTAAAAAAAAACAGTGTTTTATAAATGAAAGGAAATAAAGCTCTGTCTGTCTCACAAATCATATAAAGTTAATTTGGGCACAGTGTAGCATGACGGAGTAGCTGTCAGTCAAAGTAACACAACATTGAAATATGAAAAATGGCCTGATAATGAAGGGGGTGTAATACGCCCGTATTTAGGTGGTTAGGCAATAGGAAAGTGTTATAATAATCTGTAAATGTATATCTTCATAAAAAAATAAAAAAACATTTATTGTATGTAGAGTATTAGCCACACGAGGGAGCCTTTTACTGCAAGTATGCAAACAATTAAATGTATACAATCCAACCATTCAACCGGAAAAAAATGTTATTGTGAACAGTTGCGTCTTTCCACGTATTTTCGCAGGAAATTTAGGCTCAGGCATTCACAAATTACGGCTTGTACTCTAACACACCATCAGTTCCGCATACTAAAAATATGGCCCAGATTCACAAAGCACTTACGCCGACGTATAACAAGTTACGCCGACGTAAGTGAAAATGTGCGCCGTCGTATCTGTGCGCCAGACCCACAAACAGATATGCGCCTAAAACCAGGCTACACCCCCCGCCGACGTAGCTTGCTTCCGCCGGCGTAGAGTGGGCACACATTTAGGCTGGGCGCATGGTGCCGCTCCCATTGATTAGCCAAATTAAAACATGCAAATGAGGGAAATACGGCGATTCACGAACCTGCGTGCACCCGACGCAGCCTACGCAAGGTGTAAAGTTATTCCCCGCAAGGACGTCATTGGTTTAGACGTGAACGTAAATGACGTCCAGCCCCATTCACGGACGACTTACGCAAACGACGTAACTTTTTAAAATTTCGACGCGGGAACGACGGCCATACTTAACATTGTTGCGTGGCACTTATGCCACCATATAGCAGGGGCAACATTACGCCGGGAAAAGCCTAACGTAAACGTCGTAACTTTACTGCGTCGGCCGCGCGTACGTTCGGGAATTCGCGTATCTAGCTAATTTGCATACTCGAAGCGGAAATCGACGGAAGCGCCACCTAGCAGGCAAAAAAAAAATTGCAGTTCAGATCCGAGGGCGTAAGAGATCTAATGGATATCTATGCGTAACTGATTCTAAGAATCAGTCGCATAGATACGACGGGTCAGATTAGGACTTACAACGGCGTACATGGCGCTGCGCCGTCGTAAGTCCTTTCAGAATCTGGCCCAAAATGTACAAATTTAGAGGACAAAGCAGCTAAAAAAAAATGTTATCCAAAAAATAAAATAAAAAAATCAACGCCCACACAGGTGATTAAAGGCGAGCCGGAAGAATTTAATGATACGGTATTGATATTGCAGAAAAATGTAGAAGCGACGGTTTAGAACTCGCGTGTTGTTCGGTAAAAGGTCGAGAAGCCCCGCAAAGTAAAACTTTCTAAATATATTCAAAATTATCGCGCTCAGCTGGTCAGACCTTGCAGGCTTGAGATGCAAAGCAAGGGCGCCGCGCCGTCCCCGTTTAATGACACCGCCAAGCAGGCAGCCCTTCAGTCTGCAGAGCGGGGTCACCTTGTCTCTGTTGGTTAGACACGTCGTCATTTACCCGAGCGATGACACCAGATAACCTGCTAACTGGCGCGATGATGAAAATGGTAATAAGGAAATTGGAGAGAGGTGAATTAATTGCAGGCTGTGGAAGCGGGCACGCCGGGCTTCAAGGGACTGTGATTGTAGCGCGGAGCTTTTGTGAGATATGGTTTAGTGTGGGGTCAATTGTTTGTCAGCTTCCTGGACCCTACAATTAACGTGGAGCGTCTCCACGCCATTCCCGCGGAGGAGGTTTTAAGTTTTATGCTAAGAGAATAACCAAGAGAGAAAAGCTCAGGGTATTGCCCTTACACAATTAATACCGAAACCTAAGAAAAAAAAACGTATCAATGTCAACTCAAAGGTTGCCAATAAAACTCAGTAAAAAAACCAAAAAACTTTTTGTTGATTTTAGTTTTTGATGTTACCGTATTTGCCGGCGTATAAGACGACTGGGCGTATAAGATGATCCCGTAATATGCCTGCCTCACTGTGCCATTATGCCTGCCTCACTGTGCCATTATACATGCCTCACTGTGCCAGTATACATGCCTCACTGTGCCAGTATGCCTGCCTCACTGTGCCAGTATGCCCGCCTCACTGTGCCAGTATGCATGCCTCACTGCTCCAGTATGCCTGCCTCACTGTGCCAGTATGCCTGCCTCACTGCTCCAGTATGCCTGCCTCACTGTGCCAGTATACATGCCTCACTGTGCCAGTATACATGCCTCACTGTGCCATTATGCCTGCCTCACTGTGCCATTATACATGCCTCACTGTGCCATTATGCCTGCCTCACTGTGTCAATATGCCTGCCTCACTGTGCCAGTATGCCTGCCTCACTGTGCCAGTATACATGCCTCACTGTGCCATTATGCCTGCCTCACTGTGTCAGTATGCCTGCCTCACTGTGTCAGTATGCCTGCCTCACTGTGCCAGTATGCCTGCCTCACTGTGCCAATATGCCTGCCTCACTGTGCCAGTATGCCTGCCTCACTGTGCCAGTATACATGCCTCACTGTGCCATTATGCCTGCCTCACTGTGTCAGTATGCCTGCCTCACTGTGTCAGTATGCCTGCCTCACTGTGCCAGTATGCCTGCCTCACTGTGCCATTATGCCTGCCTCACTGTGCCAATATGCCTGCCTCACTGTGCCAGTATGCCTGCCTCACTGTGCCAGTATGCATGCCTCACTGTGCCAATATGCCTGCCTCACTGTGCCATTATGCCTGCCTCACTGTGCCAGTATGCCTGCCTCACTGTGCCAGTATGCCTGCCTCACTGTGCCAGTATGCCTGCCTCGACGATCTTCCTACCTTCTCCTGTTTGCAGAGTTTCTCAGGCTGCGGGCGTCCATTATTGAAAAGCCGCGCCTCCTCCTCAGGCTGTTTCGTGATAGGTGGAACACTCAGGCCCCTTACACACGTCCGAGAAACTCGACGAGCAAAACACATCGTTTTGCTCGTCGAGTTCCTTGTGAAGCCGCCGAGGATCTCGGGGAGCCAAGTTTCCCCATTGACTAACGAGGAAATAGAAAACATGTTCTCTATTTGGCTCGTCGGTTTCCTCGGCCGAAAGTGTACACACGGCCGGGTTTCTCGGCAGAATCCAGCTCCGATCGAGTTTCTGGCTGAATTCTGCCAAGAAACTCGGTCGTGTGTACGGGGCCTCATTTTCCCAGCAGAGCCTCTGTTCAGTGTTCCGCCTATCACGGATGTCCTCTTGTCCGAGGTCGAGGATGAGAATGATAGGCGGAACACTGAACAGAGGCTCTGCTGGGAAAATTAGTGTTCCGCCTATCACGGAACAGCCTGAGGAGGAACCGCGGCTTTTCAATAATGGATGGCCGCCGTCTGACAGACAGGTACCCGGCGTATAGGACGACCCCCGACTTTTGGGGCATGATTTTAGATGCAAAAAGTCGTCTTATACGCCGGAAAATACGGTACATTTTGTTTTCAATTTGAGCCAAGGTTGTTTCTTTGCAGAGGGGATTGTGCAATCTTGTACGTTCCTTGAGCATGGTGCATAGGGTGACCACGTGTCCCGGATTGCCCGGGACAGTCCCGCATTTTGCAGGTCTGTCCCGGGCACGTTCATTCCAGGACAATACAGTGTCCCAGAATGAAACTTACACAGCCACCCCCCGGGCCAATCTGATGCCCCCAAAAAAGGCCGCCACATCACTGCTTTACTCACTGACAGTACATGTCCTGGCCGGGAATGCCTTGAAGAGCACAATCCCTGCCCCCTGCTTGTGATTGGAGAAACCATAAATCCCGCCTCTTATGTCCAATCACTGTGCTGTGATTCGTTACAGCACAAGCTGACTTTTGTGTAGGGGGAGGGTGTCCCTGAATGGTAGTTTGGAAATGTGGTCACCCTAGTGGTACGTGATCTGCATGATGACGTCTGCTGCATGGCACGCAATGACATTGCAATGGCACATTGCACCGTGGCGTTAGGGGCGTGGTGCCATTTTGGTAGACTTAAAGGGGTTGTAAAGGTACAATTTTTTCCCTAAATAGCTTCCTTTACCTTAATGGGCACAGTGAGGCTGCAAATGGGCACAATGAGGCTGCAGATGGGCACAGTGAGGCTGCAAATGGGCACAGTGAGGCTGCAGATGGGCACAGTGAGGCTGCAAATGGGCACAGTGAGGCTGTAAATGGGCACAGTGAGGCGGCAGATGGGCACAGTGAGGCTGCACAAATGGACACAGTGAGGCTGCAGATGGGCACAGTGAGGCTGCAAATGGGCACAGGGAGGCGGCAGATGGGCACAGTGAGGCTGCAAATGGGCACAGTGAGGCTACAGATGGGCACAGTAAGGCTAAAAATGGGCACAGTAAGGCTGCAAATGGGCACAGGAGGCTGCACAAATGGGCACAGTGAGGCTGCAGATGGGCACAGTAAGGCTGCAAATAGACACAGTGAGGCTGCAGATGGGCATAGCGAGGCTGTAGATGGGCATAGTGAGGCTGCAGATGGGCACAGTGATGCTGCAAATGGGCACAGTGAGGCTGAAGATGGGCACAGTGCAGCTGCAAATGGACCCAGTGAGGCTGCAAATGGGCACAGTGAGGCTGAAGATGGGCATAGTGAGGCTGCAGATGGGCACAGTAAGGCTGCAGATGGACACAGTGAGGCTGCAGATGGACACAGTGAGGCTGCAGATGGACACAGTGAGGCTGCAGATGGGCACAGTGAGGCTGCACAAATGGGCACAGTGAGGCTGCAGGTGGGCACAGTGAGGCTGCAGATGGGCAGAGTACGCTCCATCGGACAATTGTCAGTTTTTCAATAGACAAATGTTCGGTCTGGAGCTTCAGACGGTCCGACAGCCACTCAGCACAGAGCTGAGCCATTTCAACCCCAACGACCTCCATGGTTCGGCCAGTTATTTATATTTTTTTTAATGTCTTGCGCTTTTGAACTGCGTGCGCCTCTAGCTCCCAGGCTCGATCGTTCCCCCTTATTAGCGCTTTGAAAAACGTAATTATAATTTTTCCATAAAGCATGTTCCCCTGCACTTTGCAAGGCTCCGGTGTTCACCGTTTGAAATATAACAGAGGTCTAATTGAACCGGATGGTAAAATGTGTACTCTCTAATTGGCTGGGGTAAATTCTATACCCAAGACAGGCAAAACACCATTACAGACGATGATTATTAATTATTTTTGCAGAAAGCTCCGCAGGACTGGAAGTCATGAAAGTTTTAGCTTTTTTTTTTTTTAAAGTTATCTCTGACAGAAGATGCAAGATGATGGAACAAGTTGCCAGGACATCTGAGGGACAGCGTGCAAAGATTTTGTCATTTTATTCTATGTGACATTGTGTCCTGGATTCGGAAAAAATAAAATAAAAAAGATTTGGACATTTCCTGTCTGATGTACTTTCTTAAGCCTGAAAAGCTGGAAATATTAGAGATAATTAGTTTTTGAATTAATGCCAAATCTTACACTATGTATTTTGTATATTCTAAGGAACCGCAGAAGACTGGGAAGCGCTAATTATTCTACATTTCCACTTTGGGAATTCGATTGTGCAAAGCCAGCAGTAAGGGGGTGATTGACTAGCAGGTTTTATTTTATTTTTTGCACCCATGAAGCTCTGGGTTTGGTATTTATCAAGAATGGTCTTTTTTATTTATATATTCGTATTTTGATGTTTTTCTTGTTTCTATTGGTTTTCTCCTGGCTATTAATGTTTCCTCCGGGATCCAAACATATTCATTGGCTGCTACCTACCCGCAAACGGTTCCAGTATCTGTTTATGGCTTGACCAAATGTTTGTGGACACCTGGCCATCACAACAATATGAGCTTGTTGAGCAACCCAAAATTTCTTCCATGCATTGCCGGGACAAAATCATCCAGTGCCCACGGCAAAGATGCCAAATTGTTCCCTACCCCTTAATTATGTGTGAGCCTAAGGAGGAGAGAGAGAGAGGAAGAGCACAGCCTTCACCTCCTCCCGACTCTCTCTTCCTCTCCTTGCCACTTCCAGCACTGGGCTGACAGGAGTAGTTACAGCGGCATCACTACTTCTGTCAGCTCAGGGAGTGAGTGAGTGACTTGTAAAGCGCAACACATGCGAACTGAATCGCCTCTGGGCGCTGTATCCATTTCATGGGTAAGGAACCCCTTGACCTCAGAAGAGATGGGTTTTAATCTTTCTCCTGAAGGCCAAGTGGTCCGACTCCAGTCGGATGGTGGTTGGTAGTGCATTCCACAGACGAGGTCCCTGGACGGCAAATCTTCGATCTCCTTTGGACTTGTATCTGGCCTTGGGTATCTGGAGGAGGTTTTGATTGGTGGATCGCAGAATGCGATTGGGGTTATGGGCTTTTATTTTTTCGCATAGATATTGGGGGGCGCTGCCTTGAATACACTTATGTATTAGACAGATTGCCTTGAAAGTGATTCTGTCTTTTACTAACAACCAATGAAGGGATCTCAGTGAAGGTGAGTTTGATTCCCATGTTTTTTTCCCAGTCACTAGTCGAGCGGCTGTATTTTGAACGACTTGCAGATGAGTGATTTGGTATTTGGGGAGTCCTAGATAGAGGGCATTTGCGTAGTCGAGTTTGGAATTGATGATTGTTCCCACCACGACTGCAATGTCCTCTTTCGGGATAAAGGGCGTGAGTCTGCGTAGTAGGCGCAGCAGATGGTGGGATCCGCTGACTACTGACCCTATTTGTGCATCCATTGTCATGTAGGTATCGAAAATGACTCCGAGACTTTTGACTTTGGTGCTAGGAGTGATAGTTTTAATAGTTTTACCCAGAATGGGCGGGGGAGTCCATGTTGACGCGGGGTGATTTTTCCGGTTAGCCTGAAACAGGAGAAGTTCTGTTTTTGACCCATTGAGTTTAAGATAACTGTTTGTCATCCAGTTATCTATTAGAGTAAGGCATTTCTCTAATCCAAGAGAATGATCCTTTTTGTTGCAGATGCGGAAATACAGTTGTGTGTCGTCTGCATTGGAGTGGTAAAGTAACTTCTGGTTCCTGATGATTTCAAAGAGAGGGCGAAGATAGATATTAAACAATACGGGCGACAAGGGAGAACCCTGAGGGACTCCGCATGACACCGTACGTTTTTCAGAAGTGAAAGACCCCAGTTTCACTATTTGTGATCGGTTTTCCAAGAAGGAGGAGAACCAGGGTAAAACACCTTCAGTGACTCCGGCTACTTCAGCTAGCCTAGTCAGTAGTAGTCCGTGGTCTACAGTATCAAAGGCCGCACCTAGGTCCAGCAGTATCAGGAGACAAGATTCTCCTTCGTCTGCTGCCTCTAGAGCGTCATCCCATATTTTAAGCAGCGCCGTTTCTGTTCCGTGACCCGGACGGAAGCCTGATTGAAACGGGTCGAGTAATTTGTGGGTGTCTAAATGCAGTTGCAGCTGTTGTACAACTTCTTTCTCCATTACCTTGTAGAAGACATTTAGAGCTGTTATGGGCCTCCGGTTGTTTGGGTCTTTGGGGTCGAGGGGAGGTTTTTTTAGAATTGGTTTTATTGTACCTGGTTTCAGCAAGGTGGGCACCGTGCCCTCCCTGAATGATTGGTTTATGAGCTGCTGGTGCCAGTATATCGGCACTTTCTTTCAGCAGTTTAGTGGGGATGATATCATTGGGTGCTGTGCTATTACGCAGAGTCCCGATGATATTTTTAGTGGCATCGATGGAAATGGGTTTTAGAGTGGATTTTGGTGATTGCGGCGGATTTATGTGGGTATTAGGTTTGTGATTTGGGGGGGAGTTGGCGACGGTTCCATTTTGCTGAATACTTTCACGGATTCTTTCAATTTTATTAATGAAATAATCCGATAATTCGTTGCAAAATTCTTGTGAATCAGAATTGGGGGCCTCTAAACACGCAGGATTCATAGTCTGAGTGACCAGCTTGAAGAGTTCTCGGGGGCGGTTAAGGGCATTTGCGACAATGTTGGAGAAATTATTTTTTTTGGCCGTGAAGATTTCTTTGTGATATTTCTTTGTTATTATCTTGTAAATGGTGTGGTTTTTATCTGAAGAGCACCTTTTCAACGCAGCTTCTGCTCTTCTACGCAGTGCTGGAAGCGGCAAGGAGAGGAGGAGAGAGTCTGGGGGAGGTGCGGGTTGTGCTCTCTCTCTTCCTCCTCCTCATGAGCTCACACATAATAAAAGGGGCAGAGCACAGTTTGGCATGTTTGCCCAGGGCACTGGATGATCTTGTCCTGTCAGTGCATAGAAGAAATATGGTTATTCAATAAAAAATTAACTATTTGTTGCTTTTTTAAATGATTCAATCCAAAGATTTATATAATCAGAGACTCGGGGGGTTGTAGCATCACCCTTCCCAGGTCATGCTATAAGACACGACCCCCGCTCAATGCTTTATCACTGGACCATAGCTCCACGCCCATAACCTGAACGCTGAACTATAGCGCCAAACTCCAATGAAAAAGTCAGATTTCACATTGAGACGGTTATGGATTGCATAAATAGACAGAAGTAACCATAATAGCCTTAATCTATGGAAGCAGGGCCTGGACAAGGGGGTGGCAGAAGGGTCAGCTGTCCTGGGAACAGTGGGCCAGATCCTCAAAAGAGATACGCAGACTTAACTGCTGTTCAGTCTGTGTCTAACTTTGGAAACGATCCTCAAAAGGCTTTTTCCAAAGTTAGGCAGAAGATCAGGCATGTGTAATTGAATTACACTGCCGAATCTTAGGATGCAGTACCGCATCCGCCGCTGGGGGCATTTCGAGTCGAAATGCCGTTGCTAGTATGCAAATTAGCACTTAAGGCGATCCACAAAGCTTTCCAGCTTCGTTTTTTCGCCGTAAGTGTTATTTTGCAAGTGTAAAACTAGGGCTGATGTTACAAAGTGTAAACTAGTCACACCATGTAAAAGCCCATTCCAGCGACGGCATTTGGTATGCATTCCCGAGGGAGAACTCCACGGCAATTTGTAAAGACAAAACCGGCATGGGTTCCCCCCCAGGAGCATACCAGGCCCTTAGGTCTGGTATGGGTTGTAAGGGGACCCCCCTACGCCGAAAAATCGACGTAGGGGTCCCCCTACAATCCATACCAGACCCGTATCCAAAGCATGCTACCCGGCCGGTCAGGAAGGGAGTGGGGACGAGCGAGCGCCCCCCCCCTCCTGAGCCGTGCCAGGCCGCATGCCCTCAACATGGGGGGGTTGGGTGCTCTGGGGCAGGGGGGCGCACTGCGGGCCCCCCCACCTCAGAGCACCCTGTCCCCATGTTGATGAGGACAGGACCTCTTCCCGACAACCCTTGCCATTGGTTGTCGGGGTCTGCGGGCGGGGGCTTATCGGAATCTGGGAGTCCCCTCAAATAAGGGGGCCCCCAGATACCGGCCCCCCACCCTAAGTGAATGGATATGGGGTACATCGTACCCCTACCCATTCACCTGGAGGCAAAAAGTTAAAGTTAGTAAACACACAACACAAGGCTTTTTAAAATAATTTATTATTCTGCTCCGGATGCCCCCCCTGTCTTCTTTATTAGCTCTATTAACAGGGGGGGGCTTCTTCTTCCACTCTCCGGGGGTCTTCTCCGCTCTCCGGGGGGGGTTTCTTCTTCCGCTCTCCGGGGGGGGCTTCTCCGGACTCCGGGGGGCTTCTTCCATCTTCTCCCCTCTTCCGCTGTTGACTCGGCGAACCCCGGTTCTTCTGCATATGTCCGGTGCCTTCTTCTTCAGCGCTGGCTGCCTGCTATCTTTGTGTGTTAGCTCAATTTCTAACAGGCAGCCGGCGCGGTCTTCTGTGACGTCAGGGTCTTCTCTTCCCTTCTTCCGATGTTGCCTCGTCGCCTGTTGTCGCTGTAATGATGGAAGCGCGCCTTGCATCCCATTTATATAGGCATCACCGTCCCATCATGCTCCGGTAGGTACCCACGTGGTGGGTGCACGTGGGTAGGCACCCACCACGTGGGTACCTGCCGGAGCATGATGAGCATGACTCGCCCCATTTGAATAGGAACGCCTTGCGCCGGCGGAATTTTAGTTACACAGCCTGAAATTTCTAGATAAGTGCTTTGTGGATCTTTGTAGAAACTTTAAGGCAGTGTAACTTAAATGGGATTTTTTAAGTTACGCCAGGTTTTTGTGGATCTGGCCCAGTGTGTATTGTAGGGATGGGGCACCGCAAAATCCTTCCACTAACCATATTTCTTCCATGCATTGCTGGGACAAGATCATCCAGTGCCCAGGGCAAAGATGCATTATGTGCAAACTTATGAAGAGAAGGGGGAGAGAGCACAGCCTGCACCTCCTCCCGGCTCTCTACTCCTCTCCTTGCCGCTTCCAGCACTGGGCTGACAGCAGTAGTGACAGCGGCATCACTACTTCTGTCAGCTCAATGCTGGAAGCGGCAAGGAGAGGAGGAGAGAGTCTGGAGGAGGTGCAGGCTGTGCTCTCTCTCTGCCTCCTTACACATAATAAAGAAGGCAGAGCACAATTTGCCATGTTTGCCCTGGGCACTGGATGATCTTGTCCTGTCAATGCATAGAAGAAATATGGCCATTTAATAAAAAATAAAATATGTTTTTTTTTTGTTTTTAATGATCCAATCCAATGATTAATACTATCGGAGACTCTGAGTTATATCATCACCGTTCCCAGGTAAGGACATGACCCCCTTATCACTGAACCATAGCACTGCGCCCACAACCTGAACACAGGACCCTAGCGCCAAACTCCAATGAAGAAGTCCGATTTTTTATTTATTTTTGTGTGTTAAGCAAGCGTTGCGGTTTTCATGACTCCCTTCTTACGCACAGGTAACATTCCCGGCGGCTCTAATTGCTGTTTCCTTACAAAACGGTTTTGCATGACCCGCCGTTTTTATTAATAAAGAAGCTGAAGCCATCAGCAAGATCCAGAGACGTATATATCTCTATCAATACCCCGTGTGTGTCCTCGCCCCTTCTGTCACTGCGCTTATTGCATAATATTTCTCCCCGTTTCCATTCCTTCAGCATATCTCCCACCTGCCACCCCGGCGCCATATGTTACCAGCAGCTGGTGGCAGGCCGAGATAGCAGAGTGACCAGTCAAAATCACCGGCAACCACCCTGCCAGCAGAAAATATTTAAAGCCGACTTCTCACTAATTTTACTGCGCAAGCACATTCCGGATCTGTCAGAAAAAGATTTTTCGGCAAAATCTTCCTTATTATCAATATATTCAATCAATGCGATCAATAAAAAAAGTCAACACTGATCTCCAGTCTAGTGACTTTGCCTAGGCTGAAAGGATGTCCTCGGTCTACTGCAGGCAGGAGGACATTTCCTCGGTTTCCACTGCATCAGGGTGGCTTTGGCCAATTATGGCTCAGGGGGTTTACTATACGCCCCACACTATAAAAGGCCGCCTGCAGGTTGCCCTTGTGTAGTGTGTTGCGGTGGTTAAGAGAGGACAGAGAGAGTGTCATTTTTTGCAGGTAGATAGAGCAGGCAGGCAGGCAGGCTAGTCAGTTAGAGTTACAGGGCCAGATCCACAAACGAATTACGCCGGCGTATCTATGGATACGCCGCGTAATTTTTAAAATGCCCTGTTGTAACTTTGTTTTGTATCCACAAAACAAGATACGACTGAATCTGGGCCAGATCCGACTGGCGTACGTCTAAGGCCCCGTACACACCATAGAATCCATCCGCTGAAAAATCTCAGCGGATCGGTTTCAGCGGATAGATTCTATGGTGTGTACAATCCAGCGGATCTGTTTCCGCGGATTTTTATCCCCTGGGATGGATTTCAAGCGGATATAAATTTGAAGACATGCTTTCAAATCTATCCGCTTGAATCCATCCCAACGGATTGATCCGCTGGTCTGTACAGACTCACCGGATCAATCCGTCCGAAGGGATCCCCCGCATGCGTCGTAATGATTCGATGCATGAGTGGAATTCCTTATATGACAGCGTCGCGCTCGTCGCCGCGTCATCATCGCGGCGACGGCGCGACACGTCATCGCGAGAGGATTTCGGCGCGGATTTCGATCCTATGGTGAGTACACTCCATCGGATCCAAATCCGCTGAAATCCTCGAGAGGATTTATCCGCGGAAACGGTGGACGCTGGACCGTATCCGCGGATAAATCCTCTCGTGTGTACTAGGCCTTAGTACGCCGTCGGATCGTTGGTGCATATTTACGCTGGCCGCTAGGTGGCGTTTCCGTCGAATTCCGCGTCGAGTATGCAAATTAGCTTGATACGGCGATCCACGAACGTACGTCCGGCCGGGGCATTTTTTTACGTCGTTTCCGTAAGGCTTTTTTCGGCGTATAGTCGTTCCCGCGTCAAATTTTTAAAATGTTACGGTGTTTGCGTAAGTCGTTCGCGAATAGGGCTTTGCGTAGAATGACGTCAACGTCGTAAGCATTGGCTTGTTGCGGGATACCCCCACGGACGGCGTGAATGGCCGTTAAAAAAAACCGTAATTTACATGGGTCAAGACGTATTAGCATAAAACACGCCCCATCACATACATTTGAATTGCGCGCTCTTACGCCGCCTAAGTTACACTACGCTGCCGTAACTTACAGTGGAATTTCTTTCAGGATACAAAAACAAGGCTGTAAGTTACGGCGGCGTAGTGTATCAGAGATACACTACGCCGGACGGATAGAAGCGCCGCGCTTCGTGGATCTGGCCCACAGTGTGTAGAGGATATATATACATCCCAGGTGTTGTATATATATTTATACACTGTATAGTTTAGCTAGATCAGTTTTTCCTAATTTACTGGCAGGCAGGTGATTGTGCTAGCTGCAGTATTCTCACGTGGTTTATTGCCTGTGTCCTCTGTAGTTTGAACCTAAAGCTACGTGGTGTGTACTGGCCGTGTGCTCTGTAGTTTGCACCTAAAGATTCAGGAGCAGTGATTTTAATGATGCTTAAATAAAAAAAAAATGAAAAATTCCTTTAAATATTGTACCTGCTGGGTGTCTATAGTATGCCTGTGAAAACGTCTTTGAGAACCCGGGTCTTGCCCCAGGGAACATGTATCAATGGAAAAAAAGTTTTAAAAACGGTCGTTTTTTTTCAGGAGTCCTGAAAAAACCGACCGTTTTTAAAACTTTTTTTCCATTGATACATGTTCCCTGGGGCAAGACCCGGGTTCTCAAAGGCCCCGTACACACGAGGGGATCTCCGCTGGAAACGGTCCGCCGGACCGTTTCCAGTGGAGATTCCTCCTCCGGATTTGGATCCGATGGCTTGTACTCACCATCGGATCAAAATCCGCGCGGAATTCATCTGCGGTGACGTGTCGCGCCGTCGCCGCGATGATGACGCGGCGACGTGCGCGCCGCTGGAATGTAAGTACTTCCACGCATGCGTCGAATCATTACGACGCATGCGAGGGAGGGGAGCGGACGGATTGATCCGGTGAGTCTGTACAGACCACCGGATCAATCCGCTGGACCCGATTCAAGCGGATACATTTCTTAGCATGCTAAGAAATTTCTATCCGCTTGAAATGGATCGGGCCGAGAAATCTCAGCGGATAAATATCCGCTAGGCCGTACAGACGACCGGATTTATCCGCTGGAACTGATCCGCGGATCAATTCCAGCGGATAGATCCGGTGGTGTGTACGAGGCCAAAGACGTTTTGCAACAATAACTTGCATATTGGGCTTTAAAATGAGCACTTTTAAAATTCGAACGTTCGAGTCCCATAGAGGTCAATAGGGTTCTAAATGTTCGCGCAAACGTTCGGTCCGTTCGAAGGTCCTGGTGCGAACCAAAGGCGGGGTGTTCGGCTCATCCCTATTGTCATGCAATAAAATGCTAATCATACAATGGGATTTTTGGGATTTTTAAAAATTTCAGACCTCTACATGCTTTGTAAGTAGGAAAACCTGCAAAATCGGCAGTGTTTCAAATACTTGTCCCCCCCCCCCCCACTGTATGTGTTGCAGGAGATGCCCAAAATCTGAATTGTATCTTAGTGCAGACTTCTGGGAAAATCAGTGAACCAATCACACCAGCAGGCAATGACATATCTGGTGGGCGTTCTGTATATCATCTGTGTACGGAACGCCTCCAAGGTTGCCATATTGCATTTAACAGAAAATTCTGCAAATTTAAAAAGTAAAAGTCATTTTTAATATCATAAAAAATAAAAATAATACCATTAACCAGTAATTACAATATATATATATATATATATATATATTTATTATTTATTTGCTATTTCTTTTCCCAGAAAAGTACACAATAAAGATGATAAAGACAGCCCTGGGGCAACGGCAGTGTCGCAGTTCTTCCCTGACTGGTTGCCTTTAAACCATCTTTTTACATCCCTTCGTTTTTGTTAAAAGCCCAGGAAAATACATATTTCTCCAGCGCAGAGGGATAACAATCAGCCCCCCGCTGCTCTCTCCTTTTCGGTGATAGCTCCTGCTGGGTCCCCATCTAATGACGGCTGACACTAATTGACACCCGGCTGCCAGACTTGGTGAACAAGCTACAGAGGAGATGAATGCACAGCCTGGTCTAAACTCTTGCCGACGTGGGTGGTCAGATTTAAAGTGATCTAATAGGTCTAAATAAAACCGGACGAGCCACCTACACTACTCAGACGGTGGGAGGCTGACAAAGTCTATCTCTCAAGGCCATCCTCAATCAGACACAACTGTGAGCTAGGTGTTATTTTACATGTGAGGAGCCTATATATAGGAAAGTCAGAATCAATATTTCTTATGGCCTGGTAATATCATTTCCGACAGTTTCACCTTTTTTTTTGGAAACTTGTACTAAGCAATTTCTCTGCTCATCTGGTCACATTTAGACTAAGGTGGAAATAAGCCATTTGTTCGTAGAGAGTGTTTCCCAAGCTGCTGGCATATATGTGCTACAAAATGTCTTCAATGTTAGAAAACAAGTCCAGATGAATGTGACTAACTACTACTAGATATACCATGACATGGATAAATGAGGACCATCACAGCTGGAGAAGTAATTTGGAGAAGTTTCGAGACATCTTCAAGATTACAGAACAAGTTTGGTTGAATGTGACTAACTACTACTAGATATACCATGACCTGGATAATTAATTGAGAATCTTCACAGCAGAAGAAGTGTTTTGGAGAAGTTCCGAGACGTCTTCAAGATTACAGAGCAATGCTTCGTTGAATGTGACTAACTACTACTAGATGTCCCATGACCTGGATAACTGAAAACCTTCACAGCAGAAGAAGTGCTTTGGAGAACCTTTGAGACATTTTCATCATTAAAGAATATGTTTGGTTGAATGTGAATAACTACTACTCAGGGCCGCCATCAGGGGGGTACAGGCAGTACACCTGTAAGGTGCCCGGATGGCAACCCCCTTTAAAAAGAAAACATTTTTTTTTTTAGGGGTCCGGAGGTCCCCAGGGGCTCGGAGGCCCATAGGGCCCCATATGGCAACTCCCCCTTTTTTTTTTTTTTATTAAAAAAATATATATATTTTTTTAATATATTTTTATTTTAATTTTATTAAAGGGCCAATTTTTTTATTTTAATTTTTTAGAGGTCTGGAGGTCCCCATGGGCCCGAAGGCCCCCAGGGCCCCCGGATGGAAACCCCCCCCTTTTTTGTATTTATTTTTTATAAAAAAAAAATATTTTTTTTCTAATATATTTTTATTTTATTTTTTATTAAATGGCCAATTTTTTTGGGGGGGTACAGGCGCCCGGAGATCCCCAGGGCCCCGGATGACAACCCCCCCCTTTTCTTATAAAAAAATATATATATTTTTATATATTTTTTTATTTAATATATATATATATATATATATATATATATATATATATATATATATATATATATATATATACACACACATATTTATTTGTTATAAATGTTTATGGTTTTTTTTGTTTATATATATTTATTTTTTATGTTTTTATTAAAGGGCCCACAGGTCCCCAGGGCCCTGGATGGCAACCCCCCCCCTTTTTTTTTTTATAAATGTTTATTTTTTTTTAATATACTTTTTATTTTTATTAAAGGGCCCCGAGGTTTCTTTTTTATTATTATTATTATTAAAGGGCCCAGAGGTCCCGGATGGCAACCCCCATTTTTGTAATTTTTTTTATAAAAAAATAATAATAATTTGTATATAATATATTTATTTATTTATTTATTTTTTATTAAAGGGCCCAGAGGTCCCCCGGATGGCTACCCCCTTCTTTATATATATTTTTCTTTATTTCTTCTTTTTTTGTAAAGGGCCCCCCCCGTGTCTCAATTCGCAGCAGCCCCCCCCGCTTCTCAATTTCAGGCGGCAGCACCCCCCCCCCCCCAGTTCTCTGCTCCAGGGGGCCATGCCTGAAGCTGTGTAAGGGGCCCCATAATTCCTGATGGCTGCCCTGCTACTACTAGATATACCACCGGGATAAATTAGGACCTTCACCGCTGAAGAAGTAGTTCGGAGAAGTTACGAGACATCTTCAAGATTACAGAGCAAGCTTGGTTGAATGTGACTAACTACTACTAGATATACCATGACCTGGATAAATGAGAACCCTCACAGCTGAAGAAGTCGCATGGAGAAGTTTCAAGACCTTCAAGATTACAGAGCAAGCTTGGCTAAATGTGACTAACTCTACTAGTAGATGCCCCATGACCTGGATAAATGAGAACCCTCAGGCCCCGTACACACGACCGAGTTTCTCGGCAGAATTCAGCCAGAAACTCGATGGGAGCCGCATCCTGCCGAGGAAACCGGTCGTGTGTACACTTTTGGCTGAGGAAACCGACGAGGAACTCGTCGAGCCAAATAGAGAACATGTTCTCTATTTCCTCGTTAGTCAATGGGGAAACTTGGCTCCCCGAGATCCTCGGCGGCTTCACAAGGAACTCGACGAGCAAAACGATGTGTTTTGCCCGTCGAGTTTCTCGGACGTGTGTACGGGGCCTCACAGTGGTAGAAGTGGTTTGGAGAACCTTTGAGACATCTTCAACATTACAGAACAAGTTTTGTTTAATGTATATAACTACTACTAGATATTCCATGATCGGGATAAATGATGAGTAGTTTGGAGAACCTTCAAGACATCTTCAAGATTACAGAACAAGTTTTGATTGAATGTGACTAACTACTACTAGATATACCATGACACGGATAAATGAGGACCTTCACATAAATGAGAATCTTTTCAACATTACAGAACAAAAACAACATCTCTTGAAGATACACTGGTACCTAATGATAATGATGATAATTGGCTGGTGATGATTCAGATAGTTTAGTAAAGGGGACATATTGGGAAATACATTGGGGGTCTGTAATTGTAAAAAAAGGATAGAATCCACTACTATGGGGTTTATTTTTTCCTCCAATAAGATCTAAAGTCAACAATACCTTCCTGGCTGTCAGGGGGGCCCTTCAAGGTTTCAAGAAGCTTGGTGAGAAGGAGACAACTGGTGGAGCAATTATTCGGAAAAGGAAGAAATACAAAATATCCATCAATTACCTTTGGTCTGGAGCTCCATGCAAGATTTTGAGGTAAGGATGATCATAAGGAAAGTGAGGGATCAGCCCATAACTAGACAGTAGGAGCTTGTGAATGATCTCAAGGCAGTTGGGACCAAAGTCACCAAACAAAACAATGGTAACACAATACACCGCCATGGATTTAAATCCTGCAGCGCCCACTTATTTCCCCCTCCTCAAGAAGGCACATGTACAGGCCTGTCTCAAGTTTGCCAAATGATTAGGAGAAGGTGCTGTGGTCACATAAGCAAAAATTTAGCTCTTTGGCATTAACTCAAATCACTGTGTTTGAAGGAAGAAAAATGCTGACTATGACCCTAACGCCGTTTTTCAGGTTCTAAAAAATTACGTTTTTAAGGGTCTAGAAAAAACAATGTTTTTTTCAACCCGATCATTAAAACGGTCTTGCCTACACACGATCATGAAAAAAATGCTCTAGCAAAGCGCGGTGACGTACAACACGTACGACGGCACTATAAAGGGGAAGTTCCATGCGGATGACGCCACCCTTTGGGCTGCTTTTGCTGATTTCGTGTTAGTAAAAGACGATTCGCGCTTTTCTGTCTGTTACAGCGTGATGAATGTGCTTACTCCATTAAGAACGGTAGTTTTACCAGAACGAGCGCTCCAGTCTCATAACTTGCTTCTGAGCATGCACGGATTTTTCACGTCGTTAAAGCCCACACACGACCATTTTTTACAACCTTAAAAACGACAACGTTAAAAACGTTGTGAAAAAATAGAGCATGTTCGAGAAAATAAATAAATGTAACTTTTTAGAACCCGAAAAACGATCATGTGTACGCGGCATAAGAACACCATTTCTACAGTCAAGCACGGAGGTGAAAACATGATGCTTTGGGGCTGTTTCTCTGCTAAAGGTACAAGCAGACTTTGCTGCATTGAGGGGCCAATGGACAGGTCCATGTATTGTAAAATCTTGGATGAGAACCTTCTTCCCTCAGCCACAAAACTTCCAGCATGACAATGACCCAAAACCAAGGAAGCAAATGAGTAGGTCAAGAAGAAGGCCATTAACCACTTAAGACCCGGACCCGGACAGTTTTTGCGATTCGGCACTGCGTCGATTTAACTGACAATTGCGCGGTCATGCGATGTGGCTCCCAAACAAAATTAGCGTCCTTTTTTCCCCACAAATAGAGCTTTCTTCTGGTGGTATTTGATCACCTCTGTGGTTTTAATTTTTTGCGCTATAAACAAAAATAG
Organism: Rana temporaria; assembly: GCF_905171775.1. Lineage (NCBI taxonomy): Eukaryota > Metazoa > Chordata > Amphibia > Anura > Ranidae > Rana > Rana temporaria. The sequence continues at coordinate 527,924,778 of NC_053490.1, read as the reverse complement.
AGCAACAATTTTGAAAAAAATGCAATATTTTTTCCTTTTTGCTATAATAAATATCCCCCAAAAATATATAAAACAAACTTTTTTTTTCCTCAGTTTAGGCCGATACGTGTTCTTCTACCTATTTTTGGTAAAAAAATCGCAATAAGCATTTATCGATTGGTTTGCACAAAATTTATAGTGTTTACAAAATAGGGGATAGTTTTATTGCATTTTTATTAATAATTTTTTTTTTACTAATGGCGGCGATCAGCGTTTTTTTTTGTGACCGCGACATTATGGCGGACACATCAGACAATTTTGACACATTTTTGGGACAATTGTCATTTTCACAGCAAAAAATGCAATAAAAATGCATTGTTTACTGTGAAAATCACAATTGCAGTTTTGGAGTTAACCACTAGGGGGCGCTGAAGGGGTTAAGTGTGACCTCATATGTGTTTCTAACTGTAGAGGGGCAGGGCTGGACGTGTGACGTCATTGATCGTGCTTCCCTATATCAGGGGACACACGATCAATGACAGCGCCACAGTGAAGAACAGGGAAGGTGTGTTTACACACAGCTCTCCTCGTTCTTTAGCTCCGGGGACCGATCGCGGGACTCCAGCAGCGATCGAGTCCGCAGGTCCCGTGGTCATGGAGCTTCGGAACGGGTCGCGCGCGCCCGCGACCTACGGCTGGGCACTTAAAGAGGACGTACAGGTACGTGTGTGTGCCCAGCCGTGCCATTCTGCCGACGTATATGTGCAGGAGGCGGTCCTTAAGTGGTTAAGGAGTGACCTAGAGAGACTTCAGACCTTAATCCTATAGAAAATGTATGGAGGGAGCTGAAAATTTGAGTTGCCAAGCGACAGCCAAGAAATCGTAAGGCTTTAGAGAAGATCTGTAAAGACAGGTGTAACAAAATCCCTCCCGAGGTATGTGCAAACCTGATCACCGACTACAAGAAACGTCTGACCTCAGTGTTTGCCAACAAGGGTTTCTCCACCAAGTTCTAAGTCATGATTTGCTTGGAGATCAAGGGCCAGATTCACAAAAGAGATACGACGGCGTATCTCCTGATACGCCGTCGTATCTCTGTGATCCGCCCGTCGTAACTATGCGGCTGATTCATAGAATCAGTTACGCATAGATAGCCCTAAGATCCGACAGGTGTAATTGACTTACGCCGTCGGATCTTAGGATGCAATTCTAGGCCGGCCGCTAGGTGGCGAGGCCATTGCGGTCGGCGTAGAATATGCAAATGACTAGTTACGGCGATTCACGAACGTCCACGATGCCCGTCGATCTAAATTTACGTTGTTTCCGTAGCGATATGCGTCGTAAAGTTAGGGCTGCCTCCTAGGTGGTCTAAGCAATGTTAAGTATGGCCGTCGTTCCTGCGTCAAAATTTTAAATTTCACGTCGTTTGCGTAAGTCGTCCGTGAATGGCGCTGGACGCTGTAACGGTCACCACCGTTTACGACCTTCCATCCCAGTCACGACAGCTTATCGACACTCCAACCAACAGGACCCGATCCATAAGAATTCCCCCCAGACACGAGACACACAGCTCTGTACTTTAATGGTTTCTTCTCAGCTTTTTATACAGTACAAGGCATTAAAGCAACAATGAGATCTCCACCCCCCTAATCACACACTACTGCTAATTACTAAACATTCCTTAATTAACAGCATAACAAACAAAACACCTTCACACACTGAGTTCCCTAGGCAGACGTTCCGTCTCCGCATGCATCTTGACACCTATTCACACCTCTGAGCATCAATAGGCTTTAGACAGTGTTATCACACATAAACATTATTTAGCATGCATAATTAGATTTCTGGTAGCAGACCTGGGTTAACACCTTTACACAAGGACAATGGAATGTCTTCCAGGCCCTGACTCAATTAGCATGTCACTAGTCATAGAATGAGTCACTATTGACTGGTTGGGCCAACATCTTGCAGTATCTCAAAATCCTGCAATACGAACTATCAGTGATGTCCTATCTCATGTAATACATGAATTATGATTCACTTGCCACCCCATACCCAAAAGGCACAGGGTGGACTCAGACCCAAGAGTTATCAGTGACGCTGACACAGGAGTATCCCCCATCCTCACAAAGTCTCTGGGTGTCCCGGGTCATTCCGTTACAGACGCCATTTACGTTAACGTCAAACCAATGACGTCCGTGCGACGTCATTTTGCGCAATGCACGTCGGGTAATTTTCCCAAACGGAGCATGCGCAGAACGTTCGGCGCGGGAACACGCCTAATTTAAATGGCACACGCCCCATTTGAATTAAGCGGGCTTGCGCCGGACGGCTTTACGTTACTCCGCCGCAAGTTTACACGCAAGTGCTTGGTGAATCAGGCACTTGCGCTGAAAACTTGCGGCGGTGTAACGTAAAGACGATACGTTACGCCGCCGCAGATCCCTGTGAATCTGGCCCCCTGTCTCTATCATTTAAAGTACACCTATGATAAAAAAAATTATAGACCCTTCATTTCTTTGTATGTGGGCAAACTTACAAAATCTGCAGGGGATCAAATAATTATTTTCCCCACTGTATGCAGAGCGGCATTGATTTGTGGATTTTACATCTGCCTGGAGTTTAGCTTCAACAGAAGGAGGAATAATGATCAAACTATTTAGACCACAAGGTGAATCTAACATCTATAATAACAGTAATAGCACAAGCTATGATACACAATGATATAGCATGAATGATGAATTTCTTTTAGAATACTTGGCAAAAAGAGGAAATGTCGTTTGTGTAATATACATGTGTGATTCATCTCTATATGTTTGTTCGGTGCATGACATGAATCATACAGGATTTACAGTATTACGGACACAAGAGATTGATATATTTAGCATGAGAAACATTTTGAGGAGATAAAAGATAAAATATTCTTCCCTTTTCCGAGGACAATCTGTGTATTGGCTTCTCATATGACAATGTGGAATGTTACGTACAAAGTTTCCAATCTGTTTCCTATCCTCGGTCACCCTCATCTCCACTGACCAGATGGTGACTCGACTCTCAGAACGTGCTCCAAAGATCTCCGGTTTATATCTTCCACCCCAATAAATCCGACTCACCGTCCCCAGAGACGCGGTCAAGATTTTGTTATGCAAGCGCCTATCGCATCTGGATTAGGCCTTTTTCTTTTGTTTTCAAATGTTTTGTTTTAATAAATGTTATGCGACTTAGAATAAGGAAAGAGGGAAGGAAAAAAGGAGAGATGGATTAAATAAAAGAGAAAAGAAAGGAAAGGGAAATTAAGTTAAGGAGGGAAGAAGGAAGGGTGGGAGGATAAAAGGAAGGATGAAAGGAGGAAATAAGAAAGTAAGAGGAAGAGAAGGAGATAAGAAAACATAGGAAGGAAGGAGGGAAGGAAGGTGGAAAAAAGAAAGAAAGAAAGAAGAGGCATAGAAGGAGGAAAAGAAAGGAAAGGAAAAAAGAAGAAAGAAAGAGGGATAGAAGGTGTAAAGAACAGATAGAAAGGGAGGGAGGAAAGAATAAAAGAAGGAAGGAAGGAAAGAAGGAAGGAAGGAATGAAGGAAGGAAGGATGAAAATAAAGGAGGGAGGGAAGGCAGGAAAAAAGAAAGGATAGAAGGAAGTAAGGAAGAAAAGAAGGAAGGGATGGAGAAAGGGAAGAATAAAGAAAGGAATGGAGGGTGGAAGCAAGGAACTGAGAAAGGGAAGAGGGAAGGATTGAAGAGATAGAAAAATGAAGTAATGGTGGGAGAAGAGACGGAAGGGAGGGAAAAATAAAAGGGGAAGTGAGAAAATAATAAAAGGTAGGAGGAAGGAAGGAAAAAGTATATGAAGAAGGAAGGGAGAAAGGGAAGAAGAAAGAAAGGAATGGAGGGTGAAAGCAAGGAAGGAAGGAATAAAGAAAGGAATGAAAGAAGGAAGGAGGGATGGATTAAATAAAAGAGAAAAGAAAGAAGGGGGGGGAAATTAAGTTAAGGAGGGAGGAAGGAAGGGTGGGAGGATAGAGGGAAGGGTGAAAGAAGAAAGGAAGAGGCAGAAAAGAAGGTAAGAAATCATAGGAAGGAAGGAAGGAAGGAAGGTGGAAAAAAAGAAAGAAAGAAGAGGCATACAAGGAGGAAAAGGAAAGCAAAAAAGAAGAAAGAAAGAGGGATAGAAAGGGAGGGAGGGAGGAAAGAATAAAAGAAGGGAGGAAGAAAAGGAGGAAGGAAGGACGAATGAAAATACAGGGGGGAACATGAAAAGAAGGGAAGGAATAAGAAAAGAAGGGAGGGAACGCAGGAAAGAAGAAAGGATAGAAGGAAGGAATAAAATAAGGAAGGAATGGAGAAAGGGAAGAAGAAATAAAGGAATGGTGGGTGGAAGCAAGGAAGGGAGAAAGGGAAGAATGAAGGTAGGAAGAAATAGAGAAATGAAGGAAGGGTGGGAGGAAAGTATGGAAGAGGGGGAAAGAAAAGGGGAAGTGAGGAAATAAGAAAAGACAGGAGGCAGGAAGGGAAAGGGAAGGGAGAAAGGAAAGAATAAAGAAAGGAATGGAGGGTGGAAGCAAGGAAGAGAGGAAGGAAGGAAGGAAGGAAGGAAGGAAGGAAGGAAGGAAGGAAGGAAGGAAGGAAGGAAGGAAGGAAGGAAGGAAGGAAAGAAGGAAGGAAGGAATGAAAAAACGAAGGAAGGAAGAAGGAAGGAAGGAAAAAACGAAGGAAGGGAGTGGGAAGGAAGGAAATAAGAAAAGACAGGAGGAAGGAAGGAAAACAGAAGGAAGGGAGAAAATAAGGGAGGGAAGAGGAAAACATAGAGGGAAGGAAGAGAGAAAGGGAATGAGAAAGAAAGAAATGGAAGGTGGAAGCAAGGAAGGGAAAAGGGAAGAAGGAAGAAAGAAGAAAGAGAGGGAGAAATGAAGGAAGGATGGGAGAAAAGAAGGAAGGGAGGGGAAAAGAAAAGGGGACATGAGGAAGTAAGAAATGGCAGGAAGGAAGAAAGGGAAAAGGAAGGAAGGAAGGAAAAAGTATAGGAAGAAGGGAGAAAGAAAGGGAAGAAGAAAGAAAGGCATGGAGGATGAAAGCATGAAAGGGAGAAAGGAAAGGAACGGAAAGGAAGAATTAATGGAGGGCAGGAACAAGAAAGGAAGAAGGGGAAGGGAGGAATTGAGGGGGGAAGGTAGAAAGAGAAGAGAGTGTGGAAAGAAAGAAAGAATAGAGAATATGAAAGGAGGAAATAAAGATGGGAGGGAGGCAGGGAGGGAAAAACACAAAAGAAAATAAAGGAACTCGGCATGGTCTATACAATATCATTGCTGGAAATTCTGCCATGGAAAGTTGTTTTGGTACTAAGTAGTTAACAACATAAGAACATTAACTTTTTTTATTGATCTGTTTATAATTATTATTTTTTCAAATATAATTGCTGACCTGCTGCTTTTCTGAAATGATAATGAGAAAAAGCTATGCAGCTATTTAAGGTAAATTACAGAACTTCTTTATTTCATTTATTTATTTTTAGCAGGAAGCCCAGATTTTTCCCCGCAGTCGCTGTGAAGCGCGGCTCTGTTTCGAGAAGTCTCCTTCGCTACGATTCGGATGAGTATTGGCATGCGCCTTACTAAAAACAATCAATACCTTTATTGCTCACAGGAGAAATTTGGCTAACCAGACAATCTTTCAAATATATGAACTGAAACTGCATCGCCTTGCCTTTCAGTGCTGGCACCACGCCGGTTACAGCCATTTAACACTAATCTGATATGCAGCCTGTCTGCGCTGCGGTGCCCGGCCAGTGCGACGTGTCAATAGCGGAGTGTTAAACACAAGGCAATTGATGGTAAATAAGGAAAATTCGACTGACCTAATCTCCATAGCTCTCTGTTTGATGTTAAACTTTAATTAGATTCTACTTTCTTGAACTTTTTTACGGCTTTTGTGTGTTCTCTAACGTGGGATTGACCTTTTTTTTTTTAATGTTTATTACTTTTCCGTATATTGATCACTTTTTAACAAATGAGACTTATTTCTACTGGCTCAAGTGACTGCTGCAGCTTCGGGGCTAGATTCAGATAAGGCAGAGCTAACCGAGTCATGTGTCAGGGCTGCGGACAACAACAATACACTACATGGCCAAACGCATGTGGACATTCCTCCAAAGGATTAGGCTCAGGTGGTTCCAGGGAAATGTACTGGTAATTCTGCAGCATTTTAGTATTGCCATAGACCAGTGATGGAGAACCTTGGCACCCCAGATATTTTGGAACTACATTTCCCATGATGCTCATGCACTTTGCAGTGTAGTGAGCATCATGGGAAATGTAATTCCTAAACGTCTGGGGTGCCAAGGTTCTCCATCACTGGACACTGTCACTTTGGTGATCTCCACTTTTTCCGGGACCCGTGCGGAGTGGCAACCCTGCTGCATTGTAAACACAGGAGGTCACCAGTTTGGCATGGGCGCCATTCAGAGAATACTTTGCATATGCCGAGGGAGAGGCTAAGTCCAAACCCCTCCTGGGCGACGTCATTGACCATATATAGACATTACCATATATGGTCAATATTTTCATGGGATCCCATTGACATCAATGACCAAATATGGACATGTAGGGCAGCATGGGTACTATGTACCCCTTACTCATTCACATAGAGGGAGATGCGGTATTTGGGAGCCCCCTTATTATTAAAGGGGACTTCCAGATTCAGATAACCCTTCCCACACAACTCCACAACCACCAGGCCAGGGTTATGGAAAAAAGGCAGTGGTCCTCAGCATGGAAACCCCCAGTTTAAAGTGGGCTTCCAAATTTCAATAAGATCCCCACCTATAGATCCCCCCAACCACAGGCTCAAGATTGTGGGGAATAGGCCCTTGTCCACATCAATGTTGTAGCCCCCACCATGTCCCACCATGTTGAAGGGGGTTTCCAGATTCTGATAAGCCTCCCCCTGCTTGCACACCACCACAACCACCAGGCCAGGTTTGTGGAAAATAGACCATTGTCCTCAACCCCATGGTACCCCCATGTCAAATGGGGGCTTCCAGATTTGGATAAGACCCCCCACCTATAGATCCCCAGGCACAAGGTTGTGGAGAAGAGGCCTTTACCCACATCAATGTGGTACCCTCCCATGTGGGGAACATGTGGCTCGGTATGGTTTGGGAGAAAGGGGTGGCACAAGCCCACTTTCCTAGCTGTCCAGGGTGTATGCTCGGATAAATCACTTGGTGGAGGGGGGGATTATGATGTGGGATTGTTTTCCAGGGGTTGGGCTTGGGAACTCTTATGGCGTCAGCTTACCAAGACATTTTGGCCAATTTTATGCTGCCAACTTTGTGGGAACAGTTTGGGGATGGCCCCTTCCTGTTCCAACATGACTGCACACCAGTGCACAAAGCAAGGTCCATATAGACACATGGGTGAGTGAGTTTGGGGTGGAGGAACTTCTTTACTGGCCTGCACAAAATCCTGACCTCAATCTGATAAAAACCCTCCTTGTGGACAGCCTTCCTAGAAGAGTTGAAGCTGTTATAGCTGCAAAGGGTGGGCCAACTAAATATTGAACCCTACGGACTAAGACTGGGATGCCATTAAAGTTCAGGGGGAAGATCCACAACGAAAGTACGCCGGTGTATCTATTGATACGCCGGCGTAATTTCAAAATTCCTGCGTCGTATCTTTATTTTGAAACCTCAAAACAAGATACGACGGCATCTGGGTTAGATCCGACAGGCGTACGTCTTCGTACGCCTTCGGATCTTAGATGCAATTTTTCGGCGTCCGCTAGGTGCCGTTCCCGTCGTAATCCGCGTTGAGTATGCAAATTAGCTATTTCCGACGATCCACGAACGTACAAGCGTCCGTCGCATTTTTTTACGTCGTTTCCGTTCAGCTTTTTCCGGCGTATAGTTAAAGCTGCTATCTGGTGGCGTACTCAATGTTAAGTATGGCCGTCGTTCCCGCGTATAATTTTTCTAAATTTTACGTCGTTTGCGTAAGTCGTCCGTGAATGGGGCTGGACACCATTTATGTTCACGTCGAAAACAATGACGTCCTTGCGACGTCATTTGGAGCAATGCACCCTGGGAGTTTTGATGGACGGGGCATGCGCAGTTCGTTCGGCGCGGGGACGCGTTTCATTTAAATGAAACACGCCCCCTACTCGCCGCATTAGAATTCCGCGCCCTTACGCCGCGAGAGATACACTACGCCGCCGTAACTTACGGCGCAAATTCTTTCAGGATTCAAACCAAAGCCAAGTAAGTTACGGCGGCGTAGCGTATCTCAGATACGCTGCGCCGGTGCAGATCTTTGTGGATCTGCCCCCATGTGCGTGTAAAGGCAGGTGTCACAATACTTTTGATAATATAGTGTATATTGGATAACAAAAAGCCTATTTTTGAAAGATGCATTCTGTTTATAAATACACACACATATGTATATATTTATATATCTATCTTTCTATCTATCTATCTATCTATCTATCTATCTATCTATCTATCTATCTATCTATCTATCTATATATATATATATATATATATCTGTTCTAGCTGATTATAGAATATTAAACCTTGGTTCACTTAAAAAAAATTCTAAACAGTATATTAAATGTGTTTTAATTTATACTATAAAAAATACATAAACTCTATACCAAACTGATGTACATTCTCTTTAAATTAAAATGAAAAAGCAGTAATAAAAAAATAAAAAATAAACAGTAAATAAGATTTCTGCTGCATATTAATGAATTTGGAGATTTCTCGTCTTCATTATCATAAAAAAATAACCAAAGTAAGTCTAACTAACAAATCTCTATCGACCAACTGCAGGACGTTGTGTCCCATTTTTAAAAAAATGCCCAAAAAGCAAGAGGCCGTTGAAAGATGCATTCTTTTTCCAATTCAGGTTATTTCTTCCCAATACTTTTGGTAATATATCTGTTCTTGCTGATTATAGAATATTGATTGGTTCACTTAAAAAAAAAATCAAAACAGAATTTTAAATGCATTTTAGTTTATACTAAAAAAAATACAGAAACCCCTATATCAAACTGCTGCACATTTTCTTAAAAAACTATATAAAAAGGCAGAACTAAAAAAATAAAAAATGAACAGTAAATAAGATCTCTGATGCATATTAATGAATTATGAGATTTTGCATTCCTCATTATCATAAAAAAAAAAAAATCTAATTAACAAATCTCTATTAACCAATTGCAGGACGTTGTGTCCCATTTTTAAAAAATGTCTAAAAAGGAAGAGGCCATTGAAAGATGCATTCTTTTTCCAATACAGGTTAATTCTTCCCAATACTTTTGATAATATAGTATATATATATATATATATAAAGCAGTCATTAAGTTTGAAAAAAAAAAGAGGACCAGATAGTCCTCAACAACCTAAAATAAATTGTCAATTGAGCCCAAAAAATACAAGAAAGACCCGGGCCTGAACCAACCTCTGCTGTGTCTGGCAACGTCTCTTCTTGCTGAGCCACCTGAACCTTGTTTCTCTTAAACTTTGAACCCTTGGCTCCTCCCATGAGCTTAATGATTGAAGCCAAGTCTTTGCACTTCCTGTTTGCTAGATTATGGTGATCTCTCTGGCCAATATCTCGCTCCTGTCACTCCTGCTGCCATCTGTATCTTTGCTACCACTCAACCGTTAGCTTGTTCCTCGACTACGCTTCAGCTTGATCCCAACTTGCAACCATTTGTTACCAAATTTTGGCTTGCCTACTGACTACGCTTCCGCATGATCCCAACTTGCAACCATTTGTTTCCAACCTTTGACTTGCCTACTGACTATGCTTCCGCTTGATCCCAACTTGCAACCATTAGTTGCGAATCTTTGGCTTGCTTACTGATTATGCTTCTGCTTGATCCAAACTTACAACCATTTGTGGCCAACCTTTGTCTTACATACTGACTACGCTTCTGCTTGATCTCAACTTGCAAAAAAAGGGGAGGGGCGGCGCAAAGAGATGCCCCTTGAAAGCAAATAAAGAGGGTAAAACACGGCATACCATTTAGAACCTAAAGGGTATACAGTGGTTGACCCTGTGTATTTGCTTTCAAGGGGCATCTCTTTGCGCCACCGCTCCCCTTATTTTGCATAGTAATTATTAAGCTTTGGGGGTATCCCGTCCAATAGGATGAATCGGTTACCATTTTCTTCTCAAAAAGTGACTGAGCAAACTCATCACTTTGTCAACTGGATTCAAGTTTGGTTTTTATTTTTCAATGTTTAACCCAACTTGCAACCATTTGTTGCCAATCTTTGGCTTGCTTACTGACTACGCTTCCGCTTGATCCCAACTTGCAACCATTTGTTGCCAATCTTTGGCTTGCTTACTGACTACGCTTGATCCCAACTTGCAACCATTTGTGGCCAACCTTTGGCTTTCTTACTGACTATGCTTCTGCTTGATGACAACTTGCAACCATTCGTGGCCAACCTTTGGCTTTCTTACTGACTATGCTTCAGCTTGATCCCAACTTGCAACCATTTGTTGCCAAAGTTTGGCTTGCTTACTGACTACGTTTCCGCTTTATCCCAACTTGCAACCATTTGTTGCCAACCTTGGCTTGCCTACTAACTACGCTTGTGCTTGATCCCAACTTGCAACCATTTGTTGCCAACCTTTGGCTTGCCTACTGACTACGCTTCTGCTTGATCCCAACTTGCAAAAATGTATCGCCAACCTTTGGCTTGCTTACTGACTACACTTCCACTTGATCCCAACTAGACATGTGCACTGCCGAAAAATTCATTTGTACAACAGAGGCAAAGATGGCAACTTCCTTGGCTGAAAACGATAGGGGGGTTTACTTACACTTTAAAGCTTATTCACAATAGACATGCAATTTCTAGTGCCATACAAAATGTACGAACACAACAAACTAAATTGGTTTCAGTGGGGCTTGTTTATGCCAAGATGATGTTTTGAGAAGCTTCAGGAAAAATAAAAATTCCAGCTTTTTTAGTGCCTACCACCTCCATGTTGCAATTCCTGTTTAGTTGAATGGAGTCCTTTTATAAAGTAAATGAATTCCAATGCATCTAGTGGGATTGTCTACAATGGATGCTACTTATGGGACAAGAACCTTTAGAGGAACCTTAATGAAATTCAAGCCCAAACTAGGAATCATCAAAGCCCTCCAATAAATCTGAGAATTGTTTGTTTGGAAGATACCAGCAAACAGATACTTGCTCATTATCAGCAATAAATCAGCACTGACCAGGAGTGGAAAGGCGGGACAGATCCCCAGCCTGTGTGGCTCACCATTCTCTTTATAATTCTTTAAATTGTAACCAGAGAACGACACGGAACGACACGGAATAAATATCAATTTCCAACAAACTTACGGACTTCTCACCATTTCTTCTATTCTTATGCAACAATATGGCCACTTCTTACACTTCAGCTGGTTCATAATACAAGAGACTTGTATGGAAGAAATATCACACTTACCTAAAACACAAGAAAGACAGAAAAAACAATTAGTTTATTTTACTGGTATGATATCTACCAAACACTCTACGGCCAAGGGTTTGTGGACACCTGACCCTGACCACCACACCTCTATGATCTTCTTGAACATTTGAACACCAAGGTATTATTATGAAGGTGACCCCTCTTTGTGGCCATGATAGGCTCCACTCTATTGGGAGCGTGTCTATAGAATTTTGTTTTGGACGCATTTGTTAATTGTAGACATGCGCAATTAGTTTCGATCCAAATTTGTTTTTCAACTAATTTAGATAAATTTGTTCATTTGGAAACATCCAAATGAACGAAAACCCATTTAACAATTTTTTGAGAATATTCGTAAATTTGAATATTCGAAAATTCGCAAATCCGAAAACCCGAAAATTCCTAAATTCGAAAATTTGTCATTTCGAAAATCAAAAAAATTGAAAATCCGAAAATTTGAAAGAATGAAATTCGAAACTTCTAAATAATAACTAACTAGTAATAACTAACTATTAAATGAACGTAACGAATATGAATTTATCCGAAGTTGCAAATTATCCAAAATAATGAATGCCGCATCTAAACAAATAGAACGTAATGCATTAATAATAATAAATAACAATAATACTATTAATAAACACTTTGTAGTTTCATTATTTATAAATAATTCATTTTGTTCCATGTGTTGAGCTGTGGCATTCGTTATTTCAGATAATTCGTAACTTTAGATAAATTTGTATTCGTTACGTTCACTACAGACAAATTTTAAAGGATATTACAATACCTTTAATTTAATAGTTATTATTATTAGTTAGTTAGTTAGTTAGTTAGTATTTCAAATTTTCGGATTTCATTCTTTCAAAATTTCATATTTTCTTTCTTATTTTCGTATTTTTTAATTTTCGGATTTTCAAATTTTCTGAAACTACAAAATTATGAATTTTGAAATTTTCAATTTATGAATTCACGTATTGTTATTGTAAAGAATGAACCAGGAAAAAAAAAACGAATGACATGAAAATGAACACATTTTTTCGGCAGTCTAGTTAATTGGAGAGATTTGTTTCAGATGCATTCGTTAATAGTACTGACTTGTTTATGAAATTCGTTTTTGTATCTTTGGTATTTGTTTAATTGTATTCACAATAGCTGGTTGCTAAGAAGGGGCCGGCCGCTGGGCCCTTAATAACCATGACTGCTGTCAGCGGGATTACCCGAATTTTAGAATTTCTGAATTTTTGAATTTCAAATTTCCGAATATTCTGAAAAATGTGTCTAAATTTGTTAAAAAAAATTAGAACTAAATGAATTGCACATGTCTAAAAAAAAACAGTGTGAGGGTCTGGTATGGATTGTGGGGGGGGGGACCCCCACACTTTTTTTTTTAATTGGCGTTTGGTTTCCCCCAACATCTATACCGGACCCAAAAGGGTGGCCCGTGCTGTTTTTTCTTAATTTTTTAATGCTACCACTTGTATGTTTATATTCTGCTGTCAACTGGGAATCCTGCTGACTGCAGATGAGTCGTGGTTGTTAAGGACACAGATGAGTCATGGTTGTTAAGGACACTGATGAGTCATGGTTGTTAAGGCCATGGATGAGTCATGGCTGTTAAGGCCACGGATGAGTCATGGCTGTTAAGGACACGGATGAGTCATGGTTCTTAAGGACACAGATGCCAACCCAAATTAAATTGAATGAATCCACAAATTTTAATACAACTTTTTTGGGGCATTTGTTGACATTTGTAAATATGTCCATTTGGAAAATCAGATACATTTTAACCTCCAAAAATGAACTTTTCATCCAAAAAAACAAATCATAACAAATCGAACATGTCTACTACCGGAATCTGTGCCCATTCAGCCAAGAGAACATTTGTAAAGTCAGGTACTGATATTGAACAAGGGGAGCCTAACTCACATTTGGGATTCCAATTTATCCCAATAGATGTTTGATGGGGTTGAGGTGAAGGCCACTTGAGTTCCTCCCCACTAAGGATGAGCTTCGTATTCGAGTCGAACTTATGTTCGACTCGAACATCGTATGTTCGATCGTTCATCGAATTATGAACGTTTTGGGCCGTTCGCGCCAAATTCGAGTTGCATTTCACGGCTCATAATTCACTGCGGCATCGCAGTGCATTGCTGGCTGATGATTGGCCAAGCATGCACTATGACTCGCATGCTTGACCAATCACAGCTTGCAAAAAACAGAGAGACATAATTGGCCAAAGCCAGGGTGGCTTTGGCCAATTATGGCTCAGGGGGTTTAGTACACGCCCCACACTATAAAAGGCTGCCTGCAGGTCGGCCTTGTGTAGTGTATTGTGGTGGTTAAAAGAGAGAAGACAGAGAGAGAGTGTCATTTTTTCTAGGTAGATAGAGCAGGCAGGCTAGTCAGTTAAAGTTACAGTGTGTAGAGGATATATATGCATCCCAGGTGTTTTATATATATTTATACACTGTATAGTTTAGCTAGATTAGCTCTTCCTAATTTTCTGGCAGGCAGGTGATTGTGCTAGCTGTAGTATTCTCACGTGGTGTACTGCCTGTGTCCTCTGCAGTGTGCACCATAAAGCTACGTGGTGTGTGTACTGCCTTTGTCCTCTGCAGTTTGCACCTAAAGCTACGTGGTGTTTACTGCCTTTGTCCTCTGCAGTTTGTACCTAAAGCTACGTGGTGTGTACTGCCTTTGTCCTCTGCAGTTTGCACCTAAAGCTACGTGGTGTGTACTGCCTGTGTCCTCTGCAGTGTGCACCTAAAGCTACGTGGTGTGTACTGCCTTTGTCCTCTGCAGTTTGCACCTAAAGCTACGTGGTGTGTACTGCCTGTGTCCTCTGCAGTGTGCACCTAAAGCTACGTGGTGTGTACTGCCTTTGTACTCTGCAGTTTGCACCTAAAGCTACATGGTGTGTACTGCCTGTGTCCTCTGCAGTGTGCACATAAAGCTACGTGGTGTGTGTACTGTCTGTGTCTGTGCTACTTTTCTCAATGATTTTCATCCATATTGCAGGGACCAGACATTACATTAAAGCCGCAAGCAGTTTTAAATGACTTTTTTCTTATAGTAATCTCATTTTGTGCAGGGACAGTTCTAAACACGTGCCACTTCACAGGCATACTATAGACACCCAGCAGGTACAATATTTAAATGAATTTTTCTTTTTTTTTTTCACTTTAAGCATCATTAAAATCACTGCTCCAGAAAAAAACAACTGTTTTTAAAACTTTTTTTCCATTGATACATGTTCCCTGGGGCAAGACCCGGGTTCTCAAAGACGTTTTACAACAAATAACTTGCATATTAAGCTTTAAAATGAGCACTTTTGAATTCGAACGTTCGAGTCCTATAGACATCAATGGGGTTCGGTCCGTTCAAAGGTTCTGGTGCGAACCGAACGGGGACATGTTTGGCTCATCCCAACTCCCCACCAAACTCCTGTAGCTGGATTTGAGCACCTAAGCTCAATATTTGGAGAGGTGTCCACATACTTTTGGCAGTAAAGTTTACATACAGGTATATCAGATATGCTCTAAAGTTATACATTCATAGATTTGTTTATTGAACAGTGTATGCATAGCAAAGGATTCATTCACTGATCTAAGCTTGGTAATCCAATACGGGTTATATGTACACTCGCTGGCCCCTTTATTAGGTCCACCTTGCTATTACCGGGTTGGACCCCCTTTTTCCTTCATTCTTGGTGGAATGTCCCTGGACTCCAGCAGCAGTGCACTGCGTCCTACCACAACACATGGTGCATTGGGGTTTGATGGGCCCTACTGGATATGGCATTGGGGTGCCAATCCCGTACTGCAGATCCTTTTGCCACGTATTTGGCTTTTTTTCAGATGCATTGCCACAGTGGACAAAAGTAAATGGGCAATAAAATTTTATAAAAGACAGGCTTATCTGTTGTGATTTGTTTATCCAAGAAATAACTGTCACTAAAAACACGCACCCCAAGAACAGTTTAATAAATAACTGTCACATAATGAAATCAGGAAAGAAAAAATATTCTCAATAGTAATATTCTGGTACATCATTATGAAACAGGGAAATTTCCTGTAAAAAAAAAAATAATCAAATCATTAGAACTCTATAATATACTGCATAGGAGTAATAATGGAACACTTTATTTTTTTATGGAGCCACAGGAGGCTGACGATATATTGTAGACATGTCACACAAGCAGCAGACGTGTGACAGATTAACACTAATACAAACAGTTATTTTATTAGAATTTTTTGTATTTGATTGAGCAGATCGAGTTATTTACTTGTAATCCAATCCCTCTATGAACAGTTTTACAAGCCGAACTATAAAACATGTAAAGATTAAAATTGGGACGCCACTCAAAGCACAAGACAAAAGTTATGTCAAATTGTGCCGAGCTGTTAAAGAGATTGTAAACCCTATAAAAATAAAATAAAATAAAAAAAACCTGCAAGACAAAGGCTTAATGCGCTAGTATGCATCACATACTAGCTCATTCAGGGCTGGACTGGGACAAAAATGTGGTCCTGGACTTCATCCAGACCGGCCCAGGGCACAACATATCAGGATATTGTGCTCTGCATGCAGGAGGAGGGGGAGGCGGCTTCTCTGTTCGGCTGACAACCGCTGCCCGAGACTGATCAGAGCCGTGAGAGAAGGGGATCGTTGCTCCGGTCCCAGATGTGCCGACTGGCTCGGGTGCAGCTCACACCCCCCCCTCCTGCAAAGCCACTACCTGCTCCGCACTCCATGTCTATTGTATCACCGTGACCGCGCAATGTTAAACCCACGGCGTCTCCTTTCATTTGTGAGGGGTGGAGCCAGCCTGACACCCCCAGTGTGTGGCACCTGGTGCGGCACGCCCTCCCCTTAGTACGCCACTGCCTTTACATATTTGGAGGTGAAATCTCTTTTTCTCTAGACGTAAAGAGTGCCCCCTTGTCCTCTGTGATGGCCTTAAAGTAAATAACTCAACACCAAGTTCACTATATGGACCCCTTATGTATTTGTACATTTTTCCTATCCCCCTTATTCTCCTCTTCTCATGAGAGAATAAATTCAGTTCCTCTAATCTTTCCTTTATGCCTCTAATCAGTTTGGTTGCCCTTCTCTGCACTTTTTCTCCAGTTCCCCGATATCCTTTTTGAGAACTGGTGCCCAAAACTGAACTGTATATTCCAGACGAGGTCTTAGTAATGATTTGTACAGATGATATCTGTCTCTCTGGAGTCCATACCTCTCTTATACAAGAAAGGACTTTGCTCGCTTTGGACAAGAGCCCCAATGCCAGCAGTTCCTAGGTAGCTAGTTTTACCTTGGCCAATGGTCTAAGTAGAACTTAGAATCTTTTTATGCATATTCTGTCTTACATTGTCCGGCTGTCTGTCTTAGCCTGTAATGATATTCTATATTGTGCTCAGGTTGTCCATTTTAAACATTTTCAGGTTTGTGATTGTCATTCAGGCCCAAGTACATAGTGGGTCATCAGTGGAGCTGGGCAGAAAGAACCAACATGGGCGTGCTCCCACATCTCTGTTTTTTGGGACCAAGTCCTGGCCTACATCTTTGACATAACACTCTCAGGCCCCGTACAGATGACCAAACATGTCTGCTGAAACTGGTCTGCGGGCCAGTTTCAGCAGACATGTTCGGTCGTGTGTAGGCCCGAGCGTGCAGGATTCCAGCAAACATTTGCCCGCCGGGCCTTTTCCCAGCGGACAAATATTCCTGGACTTGTTTTAAAACAGTCCGCTGGAATCCTGCCCGCTCGGACATGTTCGGTCGTCTGTACAGACCTACCGTACATGTCCGAGCGCCCGCCATCCCTCGCATGCGTAGAATGACTTCGACGCATGCGTGGAAGCATTTAACTGGCAGGCCCGCCCACGTCACCGCGTCATTGTCGCGGCGACACCGCGTCATCGACGTGGCGACACCGCGGACACGCCCGTATTGTTTACGCCAGGCTTTCTGTACGATGGTTAGTACAGCCATCGTACAGAAAGCCCCGGGCAGACATGTACGGTGAAAACGGTCCGGCGGACCGGTTTCATCATACATGTTTGCTGGTGTGTACACGGCCTCAAAGCTACCGAAAGACCCTCTCCTCCTCATCTTTGGCTACTGGGACACCCAACTTTTGCCGTGGTCCCTCAGCGCAAATGTAACCAACACTGGAAACGCAAACTTTATTCACGCCCAAAGGGATTGGTCTTTGATCTGCCTCCTAATTGCACGGAGAACCATTCTGGAGAATTGGACTTCATCCCTCTGCCCTACTACCTCCCAAATCAAACGCGCGCTCCTATTCCTTCTATACAAGGAACGAGCCAACACAGACTTCAAACATGCACCCTCCAAAGCTCGCTTCTACTCCAAGTGGGATTCTTTCATGTACTCAGCTCTCTCTCCGGAGGATTTAGTCAACATTGGACAGTTCTCTTTCTCGTACTATGAAGCTTCTCCTCTCGTGCTCAGGAGAGCCAACCTCCCCCCTCCCCCCCGCTGAACTACCGTCCACTAGTGTCTGCTAGTGGCTGCACTAACTACGTCCTTTCATCTTCCCTTCAGGCCTCCCCCCGTCATCTCAGATCTTCACAAGACGCTAGCCTTGGAGCCCACTCCCCCTCCCCCGATTTTCAACCACCCCTCCTACCCCTATGTTCTATATGTTGTAATCTTTGTGCTGTTCTCCATCTTGTAATTCTAGGCCTTTACTGCATTACAATATCCATCCAGTTACTCCCCTATTTACAACAGTTAAAGCTATGATGTATTAGCATGGTTTGTTTATCTAGCTATCTACTTCACTATGTCTCGACTATTCCATAATCCTTGGATTACAGAGCTGTATTTTATTCTAGATTTAGCACTCCCCCCGAAGGAGCTGCTGGAAAATTTTCGGACGGCATGTTACCTCTATCCTCTCACCGTCCAGGGTGATAGATGAGAGTTAAGAAAGTTCAATGTCCACACTTTACACTTCTTTTTCTAGGATTTATTTGTAGAACTTGGTAAAGAAAGAAGAAGTGGATGGAAAAGGGTGGAAGGGTAATACGTAGATAGGTTCAGGTGCAAGATTTCAATCCAGAAACACTCCTGCTTCCATTAATACAGCTTTCGTCGCCACTCTAGCCAGAGTGGGTATTGCGTACCCGGATGGGTCCCTCCCACCTGCCTAGCAGCCGGAGTGGTGCACGGAACAAAGTACAGTCTCTGCCACAGACCTTTCTTTGAGTGGAGACACTTTCGGTCCAGAATCCCCTAGCACAGGACTCAGCACCCGGATCTCTTCAGATTAATTTCTGTAAAGTTCAAGTCTGATAGGCGATCACCATCAAGCCTCTCAGTACACGGTGAATCCTTCGATGAAGTTTCCAGGCTTCTCATGAGATACCAGCCTCTTGCTTGGTCCTCTCCAAGATAGGTCCTTCATCAAGCGGCTTCCTCCCTCCAGGACGAACAGCACAGGATCACCTTGAAACCGTAAACCCAGTCTGCTTACTGGGCCTACTCAACAGATCACAACCCCCTGGACCAACGTGGTCCCGAAGCCAGGATTGCAGGAGCACGCACCCCCGGCCAGGAGGGCCACGAGGTGGTGGGACGACAGAACAAGGATCGACAACCCCGGTCCAATGGCGTCTGTCCCTTAAGTACCCCTCCCAGCATGCACAGCGGGACGATTAACCCTCCACTGATTGGCTGCTGAGGGGAGACACCCAATATCACCCTTACTTAGCTGCTGCCACCCTTGGCCTGGGGTGGTAACAACACCCCAGGCGAACAATGGTGGTCACTCCCAGCACAGCCCCGGCTGAAACAAAAGCCAAATTGAGTACCTTCTAAATTTAAAGCAGCGTCAGCCCAACAGGGGCAGGATGCTACATACATTTACTTTGTGAAATGTCTTACAATTACTGTTTTTTTTTGTCAACTTCAGTCCTCTTACATCTCAATTAAAACTTTTTGGAAAAAAAAGAACCAACATATCCAGTGGCTCCTCTGGGAGTAGCGCCACAGCTATATATATATATATACACTTTAAAGCTCGGTGATCTCCCCAAATGGATTATGATGACAAACGAGGAGCGACAAGTTTATCTATTCCTGGGAACGCAACTGCGTTGCTTTGTTTTTTCGAATCTGGGGTGCTCAGGACTTCAGAAAGTTGAAGCTGCAATTCCTGCACTACAAAGGGGTTAATCTCCTCCCATCGCAAAGAGAGGAAGGTGGGGGGGGGGGGACTCATTACAGCTTTCTCCGCGCAACCAAGAGATTCATCCTCCCGCCGCTTAAGGGAACGTTTTAATGAAACATCAGCCAGGCTCAGTCTGTCCTCAGCGGTCCCAGTGTGTTTGAAGGGAACGTCTTTCAACATAAAAGCGCAGTCCCTAACTTTATTAAACCAGGGATTCTCATTTTGGCTCAGAAGCCTTTTTTTGGGGAATGTGATAGTGTAGTCAATGCATTCCTTTTAACATCAAAATGCTCATTTAGTTGTTTTTTCGCCTCTCTTGATCACACGATTGCTCCCACTTTGCTACCTGTTTGCTGTGATTGCGGAGCGTTGCCTGGGGTGCTGCCCTCGACTCGTACAAATGTTTACTGTTTTTGTTCTTCAAAGCTGCGAATCATGGCGCTCAACCGGAGGGGTTTTACTGCTGGCAGGTGAGCGATGTGCAATCTGTGCAGCCGTCCCCACTAGACTCCGCAGGTTTTCAAATAAATGCTCTGTTTGCTCCAGTTAACTTTATTTTTTAGAATGAAACCTTTGCCTTAAAGAACATGCGTCAGTGTGTCTTTTTTTAAATAATGATTATCACATGGGTATTTTTTCATGACGCGTCTCAGAAACTACTGTATTTTATGTATTAGATATTGCTGTCTTCTTTAACCACTTAAGGGCCGAGCCTCTTTTTCAGATGTGTTGATTACCAGTTAAAAACATTTTTTTTGCTAGAAAATTACTTAGAACCCCCACACAATATAAAAAAAATTCTAACACCCTAGAGAATAAAATGGCGGTCATTTCAATACTTTTTGTCACACCCTTCTTGGTTCAGGAAGGTCATGCATGGCAGAGTTTTGACCCTTCTTGGTTCAGGAAGGTCATGCATGGCAGAGGTTTGACCCTTCTTGGTTCAGGAAGATCATGCATGGCAGAGTTTTGACCCTTCTTGGTTCAGGAAGGTCATGCATGGCAGACGTTTGACCCTTCTTGGTTCAGGAAGGTCGTGTATGGCAAAGTTTTGACCCTTCTCGGTTCAGGATAGGGTGACTATGTGTCCCGGATTGCCCGGGACAGTCCCGCATTTTGCAGGTCTGTCCCGGGCACCTTCATTTCAGGACAATACAGTGTCCCGGAATGAAAATTACACAGCTACCCCCTGGGCCAATCTGATGCCCCCAAAAAAGGCCGCCACATCACTGCTTTACTCACTGACAGTACTTGTCCTTGCCGTGAATGCCTGGAGGAGCACAATCCCTGCCCCCTGCTTGTGATTGGAGAAATCATAAATCCTGCCTCTCATGTCCAATCACTGTGCTGTGATTCGTTACAGCACAAACTGATTTTTGGGAAGGGGGGTGTCCCTGAATGGTTGTTTGGAAATGTGGTCACCCTAGTTCAGGAACGTCATGCATGGCAGAGTTTTGACCCTTCTTGGTTCTGGAAGGTCTTGCATGGCAAAGTTTTGACCCTTCTTGGTTCAGGAAGGTCATGCATGGCAGAGGTTTGACCCTTCTCGGTTCAGGAAGGTCATGCATGGCAGAGTTTTGACCCTTCTTGGTTCAGGAATGTCATACATGGCAGAGTTTTGACCCTTCTCTGTTCAGGCAGGTCATGTTTGGCAAAGTTTTGACCCTTCTCGGTTCAGGAATGTCATGCATGGCAGAGTGTTGACCCTTCTCGGTTCAGGAAGGTCATGTATGGCAAAGTTTTGACCCTTCTTGGTTCAGGAACGTCATGCATGGCAAAGTTTTGACCCTTCTCGGTTCAGGAAGGTCATGCATGGCAGAGGTTTGACCCTTCTCGGTTCAGGAAGGTCATGCATGGCAGAGTTTTGACCCTTCTCGGGTTAAGGAAGGTCATGCATGGCAGGGTCATTGTCAGGAATGCTGGTAGACCAGTACTGTGTGACTGCACAGAGGAGACCCACAATGTATGCGGTGAAGTTAAAAGGTGTTTATTAACAAATAAATGAAGACAACCAGTGCGTAACAAAATAGCATATACAATCAGGGGAAATACCGTATTCATAAACGAAGCCAGGCCGAGGTCATACACAGGGGAAGTCAGCAGATGGGTGAGGATGGGAACACAGCGGATCAGGGAGCGGATGGATGGACAGGCTGCGGGGCAGGAATCCAAGAGGGAACAGGAATCAGGACACAGGGAGGACAAGTCCAGGCAGGATGGATGGACAGGCTGCGGGGCAGGAATCCAAGAGGGAACAGGAATCAGGACACAGGGAGGACAAGTCCAGGCAGGGATCAAGGATTAGGTCCAGAAATCAGGGTCAAATACCAGCTCAGGTCCAGGAGGTATGACGATACCAGGGCGAGGAGTGATTACACACGCCGGGTATTTATAGAGGCGTGCTGATTGCATTCAGGTCACACCTGAACGCAGGAAGGGCTGTGTGCTCCACACTGCTAAGAACGCACCGCTGGTGGACGCCAGTACTGCAGCCCAAGGATAACATAGCAGTAACACCAGCAGGGGGAACCTTCCCTGACAGTACCCCCCCCCCAAAGGAGCGGCCTCCGGACGCTCCAACTAGCTGTTGCTGGGGAAAGTCCGTGGTGTCAAGCTGGGCAGCAGATAAAGTCACATCAGGTTGGGCCGGATGAAAGTCCATGACTTTTAACAGGGCAAAGTGCAGCTCAAGCTGGGCAGCGGGTACAAAAATCTTAGGTTGGGCAAAAAGTACATCAAGCTGGGATGCAGATAGGGGCCAATCAAGCTGGGCAGCAGGCTCCGGGTCGTCGAGCTGGGCAGCAGGCTCCGGGTCGTCGAGCTGGGCAGCAGGCTCCGGGTCGTCGAGCTGGGAAGCAGGCTCCGGGTCGTCGAGCTGGGAAGCAGGCTCCGGGTCGTCGAGCTGGGAAACAGGCTCCGGGTCGTCGAGCTGGGAAACAGGCTCCGGGTCGTCGAGCTGGGAAACAGGCTCCGGGTCGTCGAGCTGGGAAACAGGCTCCGGGTCGTCGAGCTGGGCAGCAGCAAACTCCGGGTTGTCGAGCTGGGCAGCAGCAAACTCCGGGTCGTCGAGCTGGGCAGCAGCAAACTCCGGGTCGTCGAGCTGGGCAGCAGCAAACTCCGGGTCGTCGAGCTGGGCAGCAGCAAACTCCGGGTCGTCGACCTGGGCAGCAGCAAACTCCGGGTCGTCGAGCTGGGCAGCAGCAAACTCCGGGTCGTCGAGCTGGGCAGCAGCAAACTCCGGGTCGTCGAGCTGGGCAGCAAACTCCGGGTCGTCGAGCTGGGCAGCAAACTCCGGGTCGTCGAGCTGGGCAGCAAACTCCGGGTCGTCGAGCTGGGCAGCAAACTCCGGGTCATCGAGCTGGGCAGCAAACTCAGGGTCGTCGGGCTGGGCAGCGGGCAGGGACACCTCAGACTGGGCAGCGGACAGGAACTTCACAGGCAGGGCGGATGGCACTGAAACAGGCAGGGCAGATGGCACTGAAACAGGCAGGGCAGATGGCACAGCAACTTTAGGCTGGCAAACTGGCACAGCAACTTCAGGCTGGCAAACTGGCACAGCAACTTCAGGCTGGCAAACTGGCACAGCAACTTCAGGCTGGCAAACTGGCACAGCAACTTCAGGCTGGCAAACTGGCACAGCAACTTCAGGCTGGCAAACTGGCACAGGCTGGCAAACTGGCACAGGAATGTCAGGCTGGAAAATTGGCACAGAAACATCAGGCTGGCATACAAGATCAGGCTGGCAAACTGGCACAGGAACTTCAGGCTGGCAAACTGGCACAGGAACTTCAGGCTGGCAAACTGGCACAGGAACTTCAGGCTGGCAAACAGGATCAGGCTGGCAAACTGGCCGCATAGCAGGTAGAGGTTTGGCAGAATCAGGTTCAGCTGGCATGCAAGCAGACTGGAGCAGGTTGGTTGGTGTGGAGACAGGTTGGGTTACTGGCAGGATCATCTTGGTTGGGAAAAACTTTAGTTTTTTCTTGGGCTTAGCCACAGAAGCTCTGTAGGTAAGGGGTGCAGCGGACTGGAAAGGAGGATTGGGATATGGCAGAGTAGAGGGAACAGTAGCTGGAGGAAGTTTTTGTGGGTTAGTAGGCGGCTGAGAAGAGACAGGTGGGTTGTATACAGGATAGGTACAGGGAGCAGAGACTGGATATTGGTATCTGGTGGGAAGCAGTGTATACTGAGCTTCAACTGGGGTTGCCATTGGTGATGGACAGATGGATCTTTGGGAAGGTGAGTGGTTAATGGCAGGGCTGGAAACAGGTGGATTTGGTGGATTTGCTGGAATCAGGAGATCTGACCAGGCCTGCAGCACAGGCTGAACAAAAGCAGATTCACACACACCTTGTCTAATCAGAGACTGCACTGAACTAATGCACTCAGACAACTTCTGCTGGGAACAAGAGGAATAATGTTCATCAAAAGAAACTGGATCATCCTCTAATAACCATATCAAGGATTCAACTTGGTCATGACTGAAGGGGGGAGAGAAATCGTCACTGCCATCAGGAATAAATGACAGGGCTGGCTTTACACACAAACGGATTAATGCCTGAACATCATCATAAGACATATAACCATGATCCACCATGGAATGGGCTGATCGGATGGTTTCCATCAGCCGGTCACTTGTCCATCCCTCAAAAACCTGGCGACAATACTCCTCATCCTCCTCTGCCAGCAGAGAAAAGTAAGTGATTTCATTGAAATCCATCTTCAAAAAACGCACCGCAACAGGATGGTTCCTCAATGCAGGCACGTCTGGTCAGGGATGGCCCTGGTATACTGTCAGGAATGCTGGTAGACCAGTACTGTGTGACTGCACAGAGGAGACCCACAATGTATGCGGTGAAGTTAAAAGGTGTTTATTAACAAATAAATGAAGACAACCAGTGCGTAACAAAATAGCATATACAATCAGGGGAAATACCGTATTCATAAACGAAGCCAGGCCGAGGTCATACACAGGGGAAGTCAGCAGATGGGTGAGGATGGGAACACAGCGGATCAGGGAGCGGATGGATGGACAGGCTGCGGGGCAGGAATCCAAGAGGGAACAGGAATCAGGACACAGGGAGGACAAGTCCAGGCAGGATGGATGGACAGGCTGCGGGGCAGGAATCCAAGAGGGAACAGGAATCAGGACACAGGGAGGACAAGTCCAGGCAGGATGGATGGACAGGCTGCGGGGCAGGAATCCAAGAGGGAACAGGAATCAGGACACAGGGAGGACAAGTCCAGGCAGGGATCAAGGATCAGGTCCAGAAATCAGGGTCAAATACCAGCTCAGGTCCAGGAGGTATGACGATACCAGGGCGAGGAGTGATTACACACGCCGGGTATTTATAGAGGCGTGCTGATTGCATTCAGGTCACACCTGAACGCAGGAAGGGCTGTGTGCTCCACACTGCTAAGAACGCACCGCTGGTGGACGCCAGTACTGCAGCCCAAGGATAACATAGCAGTAACACCAGCAGGGGGAACCTTCCCTGACAGTCATGCATGGCAGAGTTTTGACCCTTCTCGGTTAAGGAAGGTCATGCATGGCAGAGGTTTGACCCTTCTTGGTTCAGGAAGGTCATGCATGGCAGAGTTTTGACCCTTCTCGGTTCGGGAAGGTCATGTATGGCAAAGTTTTGACCCTTCTTGGTTCAGGAACGTCATGCATGGCAGAGTTTTGACCCTTCTTGGTTCAGGAAGGTCATGAATGGCAAAGTTTTGACCCTTCTTGGTTCAGGAAGGTCAGGCATGGTAGAGTTTTGACCCTTCTTGGTTCAGGAAGGTCAGGCATGGTAGAGTTTTGACCCTTCTTGGTTCAGGAAGGTCATGCATGGCAGAGTTTTGACCCTTCTTGGTTCAGGAAGGTCATGTATGGCAGAGTTTTGATCCCTCTTGGTTCAGGAAGGTCACGCATGGCAGAGTTTTGACCCTTCTTGGTTCAGGAAGGTCATACATGGCAGAGTTTTGAACCTTCTTGGTTCAAGAAGGTCATGCATAGCAGAGTTTACTGCATACGGACAAAGATCCCGCAAAAAGGTCTGTTCTGACCCCAACACAATAGTCCTAAAAATGTTATGCCTTTTAAAAATTAAAATTCTAAAATCTTCAGATCTTATCTGCTGCAGGAGGCCTGAAAATCACATGCAAATATATGTTTTCCATAAACAAATATTAATGCGCCTCAAGGATGGGATGCGTTTGCCATGGCGTTTGGTCTTTGAGGGTGCCGTCTTGGCACTGACAGATGATGCGCGCTGACTTGGATTGACGAAGCTCCAGCGGCTTCTGCTTGGCAGCAAATCCTGGCACCCTCTGAACTTCTCAGCGAGAACAAACTGATAGAGATGACATCAAGACAAATGCACTGACTTCTAATTCCATTTCCTGGGCCGAGGACGGCAGCCCAGGCCAGATTTCACCACCGTTACTCTGCTGAAAATATCATTGCACATTGCATAATTAATACACTGAAGTCTGGGTGCTGTGATTTATTGTTTATGGGCTTTTTATACAAGATCAGAGGTTGCGGGTGGAGAGGATTTTTGCGCCTAAATGGAAGACTTACTGATTAAATAGCCAAATGAATCTTTTTTCTTAGCACGGGGATAATGTCAGGCAGTGGCAAAATCCTTTTATCTTCTCTGCAGTGAACTGGCAGGTTGAGATGTTACAGTGTATAGCGTGTCAGGGTAAAAAAAATAATACAAATACAGTATATCTCTGCAATGCATATACATTTTCCCATCTTTCATCCTTTTAAAAACTCTGCAAGTGCAGAAATGTAACTGTTGACCTTCCTGAAATGTAGTTTGCTCCTCGCTTCCTGTTTGGGCTGAAAACACGGAGCCTCTACTCCACTGAAATGCCAAGAAGTGTTGTCAGCCTGTAGGCAGGTGCAGTCTACTTTCTCTGCTGCAGGTCGTGCTCAAGTGCAGCAGCAGTGCAGAGGGTGAGGAAGTCAGGAGGAATATCGTTGACTCGATGGTGGCCATCTTGGGTCGAGCAGAATCTATTTAAGCACCCTAGCTTCGACCTTGGTGTCCATTTCACGTTAGGGTAGTATAGGGACAGGCCACCTATCTGGCAGGGACAGTAATTCACGGCAGAGAGAGGTTCCAGACAACTAGGGAAAGAGAAGGGACATGCCACCCTTAACCACTTAACGACCGCCTCACGACGATATAAGTCGGCAAAATGGTACGGCTGGGCAGATCGACCCAGCCGTGGGTCGCGGGCACGCGCCCGCGACCCGGTCCGAAGTTTCGGGACCGCGAGACCCGATCGACGCTGGGGTCCCGCGATCGGTCCCCGGAACTTCACTGTGGCGGCTGCATCGATCGTGTCATCCCCTTTATAGTTCTTGACCCCCAAGTGTCAGTGTGTCATTGTTCTGCACCCCCAAGTGTCAGTGTGTCATTGTTCTGGACCCCCAAATGCCAATGTATCATTGTTCTGGACCCCCAAGTGTCAATGTGTCATTGTTCTGGACCCCCAAGTGTCAATGTGTCAATGTTCTGGACCCCCAAGTTTCAATGTGTCATTGTTCTGGACCCCCAAGTGTCAATGTGTCATTGTTCTAGACCCCCAAGTGTCAGTGTGTCATTGTTCTGGACCCCAAGTGTCAATGTGTCATTGTTCTGGACCCCCAAGTGTCAGTGTATCATTGTTCTGGACCCCCAAGTATCAATGTGTCATTGTTCTTGACCCCCAAGTGTCAATGTGTCATTGTTCTTGACCCCCAAGTGTCAATGTGTCATTGTTCTGGACCCCAAGTGTCAATGTGTCATTGTTCTGGGACCCCCAAGTGTCAGTGTGTCATTGTTCTGGACCCCCAAGCGTCAGTGTGTCATTGTTCTGGGACCCCCAAGTGTCAGTGTGTCATTGTTCTGGACCCCCAAGTGTCAGTATGTTATTGTTCTGGACCCCCAAGTATCAATGTGTCATTGTTCTGGACCCCTAAGTGTCAGTGTGTCATTGTTCTGGACCCCTAAGTGTCAGTGTGTCATTGTTCTGGACCCCCAAGTGTCAGTGTGTCATTGTGTTATTGTTCTGGACCCCAAAATGCCAGTGTATCATTGTTCTGGACCCCCAAGTGTCAATGTGTCATTGTGTTATTGTTCTAGACCTCCGAATGCCAGTGTATCATTGTTCTGGACCCCCAAGTGTTAGTACATCATTGTTATTAACCCCTTTGTGTCAGTGTGCTATTGCCATGGACCCCCAACTTTTGATTCAGTGTGTTATGCGCAGACAAAATGCGTGACTGTCAGACGTGAACAGAGTGAATGATGAAATTATTATCGAGGAAGTTACAAGATAAAGAAATAATACTTCTTTCTATATTTCCTGACTGTCTCCACATGTTAGATTTCACCCTCCAGTAATCTTAATGAAGAAGTGATTTAAAGAAGACGAATCATTCTGTCCAAAAATGTCACCCCTGGCCCGTGGCGGCTTAATGTCCCCGTCTTTGAAATACTGCTTACAGGTTTTTTTCTTTTCATCACTTGGATCTACGATGATACGGAGCAGAGAGTGCCAATGCAGCACTTTTACTGGAGCCTTGATTGGGAGCAGAGAAAGTTTACATCACTCTACAGTTCATTAAGGGCAATCACTTTACTGCAACAGCAAAGCACAAAAGTATATAGAGTATATATATATATATAAAGAAAAATATATAATATTCATAGGTATGTGTACAAAAGTGAGTACACCCCTCACATTTCTGTAAATATTTTCTTCTATCTTTTCATGTGACAACACTGAAGAAATGACACTTTGCTACAATGTTGTGTAGTGAGTGTACAGCTTGTATAACAGTGTAAATTTGCTGTCCCCTCAAAATAACGCAACACACAGCCATTAACGTCTAAACCGCTGGCAACAAAAGTGAGTACACCCCTAAGTGAAAATGTCCAAATTGGGCCCAAAGTCTCAATATTTTGTGTGGCCACCATTATTTTCCAGCACTGCCTTAACCCTCTTGGGCATGGAGGTCACCAGAGCTTCACAGGCTGGCACTGGAGTCCTCTTCCCCTCCTCCATGACGACATCACAGAGCTGGTGGATCTTAGAGACCTTGTGCTCCTCCACCTTCCGTTTGAGGATCCCCCACAGATGCTCTATAGATTTTAGGTCTGGAGACATGCTTGACCAGTCCATCACCTTTACCCTCAGCTTCTTTAGCAAGGCAGTGCTTTGTGCTCTG
Source organism: Rana temporaria (assembly GCF_905171775.1). NCBI lineage: Eukaryota > Metazoa > Chordata > Amphibia > Anura > Ranidae > Rana > Rana temporaria. Next base: position 527,895,917 of record NC_053490.1, on the reverse strand, counting down.
GTGCGCAGTCATGTTGGAAGAGGAAGGGGCCGTCCCCAAACTGTTACCACAAAGTTGGGAGCATGAAATTGTCCAAAATGTCTTGGTATGCTGATGCCTTAAAGGCCCCGTACACACGGCCGAGGAACTCGACGTGCCAAACACATCGAGTTCCTCGGCCAGTTCAGTCCTGGAGCCGCCGAGGAGCTCGGCGGGCCGAGTTCTCCCATAGAACAATGAGGAAATAGAGAACATGTTCTCTATTTCCTCGCCGAGGTCCTCGTCGGCTTCCTCGGCCGAAAGTGTACACACGGCCGGGTTTCTCGGCAGAATTCAGCCAGAAACTCGGTCGGAAGCTGAATTCTGCCGAGGAAACTGGTCGTGTGTACGGGGCCAAAGGGGTTGTAAAGGTTTGCAGATTATTTGTTTTAAAAAACAAACATATCATACTTACCTCCACTGTGCAGTTCATTTTGCACAGCGTGGCCCGCGATCGTTCTCTTCTGGGGTCCCACAGCAGTTCTCGCGGCTCTTCCCCCCATCCCGCCGCCATCCGGTGCTTCTCCGGGCTCTCCCGTACCATTGGAGGCCCGGAGAAAGAACCGTCCAGCGCCGGATGGGAAGCATAGGGATGACTGGTGACCAGATGGTCACCAGTCATAGACGGTGCGGGCGCGATGTGATGACGTCACGCCCGGGTACCCAGAAGTAAACAAAACCGCCTAGTAAGCATGAGATCTGTGAATTTTTTTCCCGATCTCATGCTTTCCAGCCTGAAGGAGAGATGTGGGGTCTTATTGACCCCGCATCTCTCCATAAAGAGGACCTGTCACACACTATTCCCATTACAAGGGATGTTTACATTCCTTGTAATAGAATTAAAAGTGATCAAAAAAAATAAAAATAAAAAAAAGTGTAAAAAAAAAAAGTAATAAAAAAAAACATAATAAAAAAAAGAAAATGGAAAACACCCCTGTCCCCGGTAGCTCGTGCTCAGAAGCAAACTCACACGTAAGTCCCGCCCACGTATGTAAACGCCATTCAAACCACACATGTGAGGTATCGCCGCGTGCGTTAGAGCGTGTGCAACAATTATAGCTCTAGACCTCCTCTGTAACTCTAAACTGGTAACCTGTAAAAAATATCAAAGCGTTGCCTATGGAGATGTTTAAGTAACTAAGTTTGGCGCCATTCCACAAGTGTGCGCAATTTTAAAGCGTGACATGTTAGGTATCTATTCACTCGGCGTAACATCATCTTTCATATTTTACAAAAAAATTGGTCTAACTTTACTGTTTTGTTATTTTTTAATTCATGAAACCATTTTTTCCCCCTAAAAAAAGGCGTTTGAAAAATGATTGCGCAAATACAGCGCAAGATAAAAAGTTGCAATGACCGCCATTTTATTTCCTAGGGTGTCTGCTAAAAAAACCCATATATAACATTTGGGGGTTCTGCGTAATTTTCTAGCAAAAGAATGATGATTTGTACATGAAGGAGAGAAGTGCCAGAATAGGCCCGGTATGGAGGTGGGTATAAAAGCCCCGTATTGAAGGGGTTAATTGCAATTTATTTATTTATTCCAGAGGAGGAGCGCAAAGCTGAAAAGCAAAGATTTGCAGGTAACTTCAGCTGTTTCTATCTGGCTGACAATTTTGAAATGTGATTTTATTTATTTATTTTTTGCATTGCGTTCGCCGTATGCTCAGTTTCAGCTGGCCAGGTTTATGACACGTTCACTTTTCATACGCTTTGTTCTGCACGCTCTCTAATGTCTTCCAGCAAGATGTGAAGGCAGAAGAACAAAGTGTGTTTTCTCATTATGTTGGATCGTTAGTCTGTTTTATACAAGAAATACATACAAATAGATTCATTTCAAATCTCTGTAGTGATTGGTTCTATCTCCATCTCCCCTGCCCCGGCACCAGCATGAGCATGGTTGGGCTTCCCCACCTAAAAGATGGAGTTTGCTTGTCTATTACTATCACTATGGTATAATACTAGCATACCCCTACCCATGGCGCCTGGGTCTACTTGTGTGGTGTTTTCACTATGGTGCTATGCTAGCATACCCTTACCCATGGAGCCTGGGGTTGTTTGTCTGTTAACATTCTTCCCACTGATCACCAATGTAAGGAACATTCTTTTCACTGATCACCAATGTAAGGGACATTCTTCCCACTGATCACCAATGTAAGGAACATTCTTCCCACTGATCACCAATGTAAGGAACATTCTTCCCACTGGTCACCAATGTAAGGAACATTCTTCCCACTGATCACCAATGTAAGGAACATTCTTCTCACTGATCACCAATGTAAGGGACATTCTTCCCACTGATCACCAATGTAAGGAACATTCTTTTCACTGATCACCAATGTGAGGAACATTCTTCCCACTGATCACCAATGTGAGGAACATTCTTCCCACTGATCACCAATGTAAGGAACATTCTTCCCACTGGTCACCAATGTAAGGAACATTCTTCCCACTGATCACCAATGTAAGGAACATTCTTCTCACTGATCACCAATGTAAGGAACATTCTTCTCACTGATCACCAATGTAAGGAACATTCTTCCCACTGATCACCAATGTAAGGAACATTCTTCTCACTGATCACCAATGTAAGGAACATTCTTCCCACTGATCACCAATGTAAGGAACATTCTTCCCACTGATCACCAATGTAAGGAACATTCTTCCCACTGATCACCAATGTAAGGAACATTATTCCCACTGATCACCAATGTAAGGAACATTCTTCCCACTGATCACCAATGTAAGGAACATTCTTTTCACTGATCACCAATGTAAGGAGCATTCTTCTCACTGATCACCAATGTAAGGAACATTCTTCCCACTGATCACCAATGTAAGGAACATTCTTCCCACTGATCACCAATGTAAGGAACATTCTTCCCACTGATCACCAATGTAAGGAACATTCTTCTCACTGATCACCAATGTAAGGAACTATGGGCCAGATCCACAAAAACCTGGCGTAACTTAAAAAATCCCATTTAAGTTACACTGCCTTAAAATTTCTACCTAAGTGCCCGATCCACAAAGCACTTATCTAGAAATTTCAGGCTGTGTAACTAAAATTCCGCCGGCGCAAGGCGTTCCTATTCAAATGGGGCGAGTCCCATTTAAATGAGGCGCGCTCCCGCGCCGGCCGTACTGCGCATGCGTGAAGTTACGTTACGCCGAGTTTTGAGGATCGCGACGGCTTAAAAAAGTTGCGTCGGGAAAAAAAAAAATGACAGCGTCGCTCGGCATGCATTCCTGAGGGAGAACTCCATGCCAATTTTCAAAGAAAAAACCGGCATGGGTTCACCCCCCAGGAGCATACCAGGCCCTTAGGTCTGGTATGGGTTGTAAGGAGACCCCCCCACGCCGAAAAATCGACGTAGGGGGTCCCCCTACAATCCATACCAGACCCGTATCCAAAGCACGCTACCCGGCCGGTCAGGAAGGGAGTGGGGACGAGCGAGCGCCCCCCCCTCCTGAGCCGTGCCAGGCCGCATGCCCTCAACATGGGGGGGTTGGGTGCTCTGGGGCAGGGGGGCGCACTGCGGGCCCCCCACCCCAGAGCACCCTGTCCCCATGTTGATGAGGACAGGACCTCTTCCCGACAACCCTTGCCATTGGTTGTCGGGGTCTGCGGGCGGGGGCTTATCGGAATCTGGGAGTCCCCTCAAATAAGGGGGCCCCCAGATACCGGCCCCCCACCCTAAGTGAATGGATATGGGGTACATCGTACCCCTATCCATTCACCTGTAGGCAAAAAGTTAAAGTTAGTAAACACACAACACAAGGCTTTTTAAAATAATTTATTATTCTGCTCTGGATGCCCCCCTGTCTTGTTTATTAGCTCTATTACCAGGGGGGGCTTCTTCTTCCACTCTCCGGGGGTCTTCTTCCACTCTCCGGGGGGGGTTTCTTCTTCCGCTCTCCGGGGGGGGGGCTTCTCCGCTCTCCGGGGGTCTTCTTCCATCTTCTCCCCTCTTCCGCTCTTGACTCGGCGAACCCCGGTTCTTCTGCAGATGTCCGGTGCCTTCTTCTTCAGCGCTGGCTGCCTGCTATCTTTGTGTGTTAGCTCAATTTCTAACAGGCAGCCGGCGAGGTCTTCTGTGACGTCAGGGTCTTCTCTTCTGTTCTTCTCCCCTCTTCCGATGTTGCCTCGTCGCCTGTTGTCGCTGTAATGATGGAAGCGCGCCTTGCATCCCATTTATATAGGCATCACCGTCCCATCATGCTCCGGTAGGTACCGACTCAAAATGCCCCCAGCGGCGAATGCGGTACTGCATCCTAAGATTCGGCAGTGTAATTCAATTACACATGCCGGATCTTCTGCCTAACTTTGGAAAAAGCCTTTTGAGGATCGTTTCCAAAGTTAGACACAGACTGAACAGCAGTTAAGTCTGCGTATCTCTTTTGAGGATCTGGCCCATTCTTCCCACTGATCACCAAAGTAAGGAGCATTCTTCCCACTGATCACCAATGTAAGGAACATTCTTCTGACTGATCATCAATGTAAGGAACATTCTTCCCACTGATCACCAATGTAAGGGACATTCTTCTCACTGATCACCAATGTAAGGGACATTCTTCCCACTGATCACCAATGTAAGGAACATTCTTCCCACTGATCACCAATGTAAGGAACATTCTTCCCACTGATCACCAATGTAAGGGGCATTCTTCCCACTGATCACCAATGTAAGGAACATTCTTCTCACTGATCACCAATGTAAGGAACATTCTTCCCACTGATCACCAATGTAAGGAACATTCTTCTCACTGATCACCAATGTAAGGAACATTCTTCTCACTGATCACCAATGCAAGGAGCATTCTTCCCACTGATCACCAATGTAAGGGACATTCTTCTCACTGATCATCAATGTAAGGAACATTCTTCTCACTGATCACCAATGTAAGGAATGTTCTTCCCACTGATCACCAATGTAAGGAACATTCTTCCCACTGATCACCAATGTAAGGAAAACTCTTCTCACTGATCACCAATGTAAGGAACATTCTTCTCACTGATCACCAATGTAAGGGACATTCTTCCCACTGATCACCAATGTAATGAACATTCTTCTCACTGATCACCAATGTAAGGAACATTCTTCTCACTGATCACCAATGTAAGGAACATTCTTCTCACTGATCACCAATGTAAGGAACATTCTTCTCACTGATCACCAATGTAAGGAACATTCTTCTCACTGATCACCAATGTAAGGAACATTCTTCTCACTGATCACCAATGTAAGGAACATTCTTCTCACTGATCACCAATGTAAGGAGCATTCTTCCCACTGATCACCAATGTAAGGATCATTCTTCCCACTGATCACCAATGTAAGGGACATTCTTCCCACTGATCACCAATGTAAGGAGCATTCTTCTCACTGATCACCAATGTAAGGAAGATTCTTCCCACTGATCACCAATGTAAGGAAGATTCTTCCCACTGATCACCAATGTAAGGAAGATTCTTCCCACTGATCACCAATGTGTGGGGCATTATTTCCACTGACCACCAATGAAATGGCTTTAGCAGTAAAACATTACTTACAGAGTTCCTCAAAGACAGTGGTTGTCAATGTATGAGCTACAGGGGGGTCTCTGACTTGAGTCGCTTTGGGACCCGCAATGGATGTAAAGGTCTTCAGGATAAGTGGAAATGGCCCAAAGAGCAACTGACTGATGGCAAGGGCCCAAAGAGCAATGGAAAGGGCCTCAGCAGTCAGGGAGACCCTTCATGGTTCCTTGCACTGGGGCCTTGAAGGTTCTAGTACGCCTCTAATTCCCGCTACAGACTACTGAGGACCATGGGCCGCACATCACATACTGTACCACAGGGCCACAGGCTTGGCACCAGGGCTCTAAGGTAAAAAGGTTGTGAAAGGTTGTATTGAATTGCTATATAAAAATTATATAATAAAAGTTAACAAAAAAAATAATTCAGCGATAGGATGATGAGTACAGGGATGGCAATGCAATCTAGACCAATGGGTCAAAGACCCCAAAAAAACTTGCATTCTTCCCGAAACTTTTATTTGGACAACCGGCTAGCAGTTTCATGGAAATTTGGAATTAAAGTTAAAATAAAAAGCTTATAGGTATAATGAAAGCATCTCATGCCCGGAGTTTTCAAGCCCTTTCCTTGGATATAATAAGCCTCTTTCTTCCCCGACTGTCAAATCAGCAATTACAGCTCCCAGTAGCCGGTACAAGAAGGCTCACAGATTAGAAGGATGTGTTAATGAAAGCTAGCGAAGCTGGACAGCTACGGGAGACAAAGAGGACGAGGTCTAGACGGAACTTTGTGCTTTCTCCATGTCAACAGCAAATGAGACAATGGTAAGAATGTGTTTCAGGAGTTTGGAGACAATTACTGTTAATCTGCCGGTTTAACAGGACAAGGACAGCTCAACGAAACAGGAAAATATTGTACGTTTCAGCAGAAATGTTAACCGTCACCGGCTTAACCATTTGTGAAGCCCAACAGCCTTGGCTCCTCTCATATGACCAGCGAGGCTTTCTTTCATTTCTGTTTCAGAGACGAGTCGGATTTGTACAAGATAACGTTCTGCGTTTTCAGTCCATCCCACCAAAAAGGGCTTATTTACACCAGGCCCATTGGGCTGCAAAGGGCATCGTTGTCCAACGTGGTCCCACTGCATAATCAAGGCAATTTGCCTTATGTACTGATAAGGATTGACCCCTGTTACAACCTCAGGGCGAAACCCATTTCTGCCGTTTGACCCAAATCATAATAGTGAAACATGCAGACCAGAGAGAAAAAATCTACATCTTCACCTTTCCAACGTTCAATCTCAAGAGGAAGAGGTGGAGCCTGTGCGGCTCCTTTTATTAACAACATGACATCACAAACATAAACATTCAGATTGGTCAGTTTCATATAGTTCAGTCCCTTATTACACGCCCCTGTGACGTCTGTACTTGGCATCGTGGCACATGTTTCAAAAATCTTTAATTAGCACAAATGCCTTTGTGTCATTCAGGGATCTCAAACCCAAGTTTGCAGGGGCAACATTCTTTTCAGAGTCATATATGGACATAGGCAGCTCAGGGAACAAGGAGGAGGAGGGGTGGTTTCTTCTTGCAAGTCCATATTTAGCATAAACAGTTCTCTTGTCTCGAGGCACAAAGTTCCTTCTACAATCGCCATATTTGTTTTACTTGACGGAGGGGGCTTTGGAATGAGGAGCGAGGGGAAATGGCAGCTGAATAGCTCTTTAATATTTTCAACATTATAATCTGATATAACCTCTTTTAAGGAAAATAAACACTTGGAATATATATCTTCATACATGCATATGTATATCTCTTAAATAGATAAAGAAAATAAAAAGAAATAAAAAAAATATATAAGAATATAAAAGGAAAACCACCTTTCAGTGGTTCTAATCATAACAAAAAATAGGAATTTTAGTACTTCCATCACAGTACTATGACATCAGTTCACAATTACCGTATTTATCGGTGTATAACACGCACCCCAATTTAAGAGGAAAGTTTCAGGATTTTTTTTTTTTTTTCAAATACACCACTTTGAAGCAAAATAATAGTCAGTGCCAATCAATGCAGCCTGATTAGTGTCCATCTGCAGCCTCAATGCAGCCTCTGTGCCCATCTGCGGCCATCCAATGCAGCCTGATGCCCATCTGCAGCCTCAATACAGCCTCTGTGCCCATATGCAGCCTGATCTGCCCCCTTCCAATGCAGCCTGATGCCCATCTGCAGCTTCAATGCATCCTCTGTGCCCATCTGCAGCCTGATCTACCCCCTTCCAATGCAGCCTGATGCCCATCTGTAGCTCCAATGCATCCTCTGTGCCCATCTGCAGCCTGATCTGCGCCCATCCAATGCAGCCTCTGTGCCCATCTGCAGCCTGATCTGCGCCCATCCAATGCAGCCTGATGCCCATCTGCAGCCTCTGTGCCCATCTGCAGCCTGATCTGCGCCCATCCAATGCAGCCTGATTCCCATCTGCAGCTTCAATGCATCCTCTGTGCCCATCTGCAGCCTGATCTGCCCCCTTCCAATGCAGCCTGATGCCTATCTGCAGCCTTACTATCTCTCATGCAGTGCAGGAAATCAGGAGGGGGACGAGCGCCGCCAAAATCACAGAGCTGTCATCTTCTGTTTACAGTACTCGGCTCTCAGTCGGCAGTCACATACACAGTCCTGCCTCCGACATCGCCATTGGACCAGCTATTGTGATTGACAGAACACTGGTCCAATGCCGGTGGCAGAGGCGGGACGTGTGTGTGATGTCAGAGCCTAGTAAACAGGACATGACGGCTCGGTGATTCCGGTGGCACTCATCCCCCTTCTTCTCCTCCGAGGTACGTAATCAGCGTATAACACGCACACGTGATTTCCCCCCTATTTTCAGGTATGTGCTGCATTAAGTAGGACGTGTAGCATTTTCACATCATGCTTTACAAGTCGGTATAACACACCTTATACAGTTCATTTTGCAGTATTAAGGTGTACAGGACCAACGTGTTTCATGAAGAGTTTGCTTCTTCAGGATCCATGCCTTAAAGCGGAGGTAAACCCACTTCAATACCGGGCACTAACGCCCCTTCCTGCCCAGGACAATTTTCAGCTTTCAGCGCTGTCACAATTTGAATGACAATTGCGCGGTCATGCTACACTGTACCCAAAAGAAAATATTTTTTCCCCACAAATAGAGCTTTCTGTTGGTGGTATTTGATCACCTCTGTTTTTTTTATTTTTTGCTAAACAAACTAAAACCTAAGACCAACATTTTTGAAAAAAACATGTTTTTTTTTTAGTTTCTGTCATAAAATTGTGTTTTCCCCTTCACTGACGGGCACTGATAAGGCGGCACTGATGGGCACTGATGAGGCAGCACTGATGGGCACTGATGAGTTGGCACTGATAAAGTGGCGCTGATGGGCACTGATGAGGAGGCACTGATATGTAGTACTGATGGGCACTGATAGGCGGCACTGATATGCAGCACCGATGGGCACCAATAGGCGGCACTGATGGGCACTGATAGGCAGCACTGATGGGCACTGACAGGCGACACTGATGGGCACTAACTAGCGGCTGTGATGGGCACTGACAGGTGGCACTGATTGGCACTGATAGGAGGTACTGATTGGCACTGACAGGTGGCACTGATGGGCAGTGATTGGCACTGTGGTGGGCAGTGATTGACACTGTGGTGGGCAGGGATTGGCACTGTGGTGGGCACTTGCAGAGTTTATTACTGGGGCACTGCTGGGCACTGGTTTGCAGGTGATTTGCATAATTGAGGGGGCTGTGCTGATAATCAATATGCTGATTATCAGCACAGACCCCCCACCCTCTGACAGGGAGAGCCGCCAATCGGCTCTCCCTGTCAGCGCGAACCGGGAAATGTTGTTTACCGCCACTTCCCGGTTCACGTGATGATTAGCTGTGATTGGTCACAGCTGATCACGTGGTAAGAAGCCTCTGACAGATTGACAGGCCACACTCGCTATTGCCGCGCTGCGTGCCCCCACAGGCAGGCGCCGGCATGTTATCCTGCTGGACGTCATATGACGCCCAGTCAGGATAACAGAACCACTTCCCAGACATCAATATGCTATTGACCGGGCGGGAAGTGGTCAACAGTTTCAAAAAACAGTTACAATCCCGGCGTGTGTCGGGAATTTAACTGTCACATTGACTATGCTCTAAACCAAACTGTCAAACTATCTAATAACTGATCACATGTGCAGTACCATGGCAGTTGAAGATTAAACAGGGGCCAAGAAGACAGCCTCCTTGGGTGGTTTACTTACACTTTAATCGTGCATTCTATATCGTGAATTATACATTCTCCTAGCACCAATTGTAGACCTCATTCCTCAGAACAACATAATATAATACCAAAAGTATTGGGACGAGGCATCCCAGTCTTAGTCCGTAGGGTTCAATATTGAGTTGACCCGCCCTTTGCAGCTATAACGGCTTCAATTCTTTTGGGAAGGCCGTCCACAAGGTTTAGGAGTGTGTCTATGGCAAGGGTCTCAAAATGTGTTATAGCCGCAAAGGGTAGGCCAGCTCAATATTGAACCCTACGGGCTAAGACTGGGATGCCATTAAAGTTCATGGCCCAGATTCTCAGAGGACTTACGACGGCGTAGCGCCATGTACGCCGTCGTAAGTCTGAATCTGAGCCATCGTATCTATGCGCCTGATTCTTAGAATCAGTTATGCATAGATTTCTATTATATCCGACAGGCGTAAGTCTCTTACGCCGTCTGAGCCTAACTGCATTTTTACGCTGGCCGCTAGGGGCGTGTAAGCTGATTTACGCGTCGAAATATGTAAATTAGCTAGATACCCGAATTCCCGAACGTACGCGCGGCCGACGCAGAAAAGATACGCCGTTTACGTTAGGCTTTTCCCGGCGTAATGTTGCCCCTGCTATATGAGGCATAACTGTGGCGTACCAATGTTAAGTATGGCCGTCGTTCCCGTGTCGAAATTTGAAAAAGTTACGTAGTTTGCGTAAGTCGTCCGTTAATGGGGCTGGACGTCATTTACGTTCACATCGAAACCAATGACGTCCTTGTGGTGTACTTTGGAGCAATGCACACTGGGAAATTCCACGGACGGCCCAATGCGCCGTTCGGGAAAAACGTCAATCACGTCGGGTCACAGTACATTTACATAAAACATGCCCCCCTGATCCAAATTTACGCTACGCCGCCGCAACTTACGAAGCAAGTGCTTTGAGAATACAGCACTTGCCCGTCTAAGTTGCGGCAGCGTAACGTAAATCGGATACGTTACACCGCCGCAGAGATACGCCGCTGGACGAGAATCTGGCCCCAAGTCCGTGTAAAGGCAGGTGTCCCAATACTTTTGGTAATATAGGGCCAGATTCAGGTACATTTGCGTATCTTTGTGCCGGCGTAGCGCATCTCATATGAGTATTCACAAAGCACTTGCTCCCATATTTACGCCAGCGTAACGTAAATAGGCCAGCGTAATTCAAAGTAGGCAGGTAGTGGGCGTGTTGTATTAAAATTAATCGTGACCCCATGTAAATGCATAGCCGTACGAAAGGCGCATGCGCGCGCATGCTCAGATTTACATCGCATATACTCCCTAAGATACGACGGCTCAATGCGTACGACGTGAACGTAACTTACGCCCAGCCCCATTCACGTACGTCTTACGTAAACAACGTAAAATCCGGCGGCAGCTCCGACGTCCATACCCTACACGACTTAGACCAGCTTTTCGGTGGTTTAACTTTACGCCGGAAAAACGCCTTACGTAAACGACGTAGATTACAGCGACGGGCGCAAGTACGTTAGTGAATCGGCGTATCTCGCTCATTTACATATTTGACGCGTAAATCAACGGAAGCGCCCCTAGCGGCCAGGGTAAATATGCACCCAAGATACGACGGCGTAGGAGACTTACGTCGGTCGTACCTTGCCACAATTCAGGCGTATCTGATTTAGAGAATCAGCGCATAGATACGACGGCGCACATTTGGACTTACGACGGCGTATCGGTAGATACGTCGGCGTAAGTCTTTGTGAATCCGGCCCATAGTGTATATTGGATAGCAAAAAGCCTATTTTGAAGAAAAAAAAATCCAAATAGGACTTGAGAGGCCATTGAAAGATGCATTCTTTTTCCGATTCAGGTTATTTCCTCACTAGAAAAAAAAAAAAGAAAAACTTTATTTTCTTTAGTTTTATTTCATTTCTGTTTTTGTTTTCTTTTTAATAGACTGCAATTACGGCGAAGCCTGTGCAGCTGTTCACCTCGGCGACACCGGGCTGTCAGTGAAATAGGGAAAGACATGTGTGATTATGCATACGGCGTCTGGAACGGGTTTCTCTGCCCTACCTCGGAGGCTGGCGGGGACTGGGGGAGCGATGGAGAGGCAGAGACAGGTAATAAGCAGCTTTGGCTTTAGGCGCAACCGGCAGAAAAAGAGAGTCCTGAGAATTCCGAACATCCATTCTACATCCATTCATCTGTCCGACGTCAGCTCGCTACTTTCTACTTCCTTTCAAGCAGACCTTTCAGTAATAAGTCTGCATGAAAAAATACATTCCTGACTTATCACAATAGACAGTGGATTTTTTTTAAAGTTGCAATTTTATTATCAATCCTGAGTACATGCTGTTGTGCTGAATTTTGCCTAGTGGTGTGCGGCGCCTTAACATCCCTGTTATGCTTCGAATGCCGCTTTATGCATTGACATCCCTCCTTTGATCCAGTCTGTCCAGACAGTATGGTCACCTGCTGACTTTACCCTATTTGTGATGCTGAGCTATATACCCTATCTGTAATTCTGAGCTATATACCCTATGCGTAATGCTGATCTATATTCCCTCTTTGTAATGCTGAGCTATATACCCTAACTATAATGCTGATCTATATACCCTCTCTGTGATTCTGATCTATATACTATATCTGTAATGCTGAGCTATATACCCTATCTGTAATTCTGAGCTATATACCCTATGCCTGATGCTGATCTATATTCCCTCTCTGTAATGCTGAGCTATATAACCTATCAATTATGCTGATCTATATACCCGCTCTGTGATTCTGATCTATATACTGTATCTGTAATGCTGAGCTATATACCATATCTATTATGCTGATCTATATACCCTCTCTGTGATTCTGATCTATATACTGTTAGGTAGATTCAGGTACGGCCGTGCAATCTTAAGACGACGTAGTTTACACTACGCCGTCTTAAGTAAGAGAGGCAAGTACATGATTAACAAAGCACTTACCTCCTTACTTAGGGTGGCGTAGTGTAATCGCGGCGGGCGTAAGGGCGCCTAATTCAAATTGGTTGGAGGGGGCGTGTTGTATTGTAATGAGGCTTGACCTTACGTTTTTTGAAGTTTTTTGCTACTGCGCATGCGCCGGGTGCCTACATTTCCCAGTGTGCATTGCGGCTAACTACGCCGTACGGGCCTATTGATTTCGACATGGACTTAAACGACGTAACTCCCGATTCGCGGACAACTTACGCAAACGACGCAAAAAAAATTCGAACCTCGCCAGCGGGAACGGCGGCCATACTTTAACATTGTTATTCCACTTCATAGGTGGAATAACTTTAGGCCGCCTAAGGCCTTATGGAAACGACGTACGTTCGTGAATCGGCGTACAAGCTCATTTACATAATCTACGCCGGCCGCAATGGAAGCGCCACCTAGCGGCCTATCCGAAAAATTGCAATCTAAGATAGGACGGCGCAAGCCGGCCTATCTTAGATATGTTTAAGCGTATCTCTGTTTTAGCATACGCTTAAACATACGGCGGCGTAGATTCGGAGTTAGGTCGGCTTATCTACTGATAAGCCGGCCTAACTCTTTCTGAATCTACCTATGTATCTGTAATGCTGAGCTATATACCCTCTCGGTGATGCTGATCTATATTCCGTATCTATAATTCTGAGCTATATACCCTATCTGTAATGCTGAGCTATATACCCTATCTGTAATGCTGAGCTATATACCCTATCTGTGATGCTGAGCTATATACACTAGCTGTGATGCTGAGCTATATACCCTATCTGTAATTCTGATCTACAGTAGGTGTTTGTGATATTGTGTTTTTAGCACGACAGCATCGCGCTGATTCTCGGCGACATGGTGCCGAGATCTCGCCCTCACTGGAATAGTGACAGCACATCCCAGCAAGCGCGTCATAGAAGCGACGGGAGATCCGACTTGGATTCCCGCCAATTCTACACGTGTGCGGCGTTTGTTATGAATCCTGAGGGGGAAGTCCCCGCCGGATTTTAAATAAAAATCCGGCATGGGTTCCCCCTCAGGAGCATACCGGGCCCTTAGGTCTGCTATGGGTTGTAAGGAGAGCCCCCCTACGCCGAAAAAAACGGCGTAGGATGTCCCCCTACAATCCATACCAGACCCGTATCCAAAGCACGCTACCCGGCCGGCCAGGAAGGGAGTGGGGACGAGCGAGCGCCCCCCCCCCTCCTGAGCCGTACCAGGCTGCATGCCCTCAACATGGAGGGGTTGGGTGCTCTGGGGCAGGGGGGCGCACTGCGGCCCCCCCACCTCAGAGCACCCTGTCCCCATGTTGATGAGGACAGGGCCCCTTCCCGACAACCCTGGCCGTTGGTTGTCGGGGTATGCGGTCGGGAGGCTTATCAGAATCTGGGAGCCCCCTTTAATAAGGGGGCCCCCAGATACCGGCCCCCCACAATAAGTGAATGGATATGGGGTACATCGTACCCCTAACCATTCACCTGTAGGAAAAATGTCAAAGTTAATAAACACACCACACAAGGGTTTTTAAAATAATTTATTTTTCTGCTCCGGAGGCTCCCCCTGTCTTCTTTATTAGCTCTTTTACCAGGGGGAGCTTCTTCTTTGACGTCTTCGGGTGGGTGGGGGCCGCCGTCTGGTTCTCTTCCACCACCGGGGGGGTCGCTTTTAAAAAAGCCCCCACCCCCAGGCGGGTTTCCTCCGGCGTCTTCGGCAGGGGGGCTTCTTCTTCCGCTATCCCGACGGGTCTTCTCCGCTATCCGGGGGGTCTTCTCAACTCTCCGGGGGTCTCCTTCTATGTTTGCCGCTCTCCGCTGTTGACTCGGCGCACCCCGGTTCTTCCTCTCGCTGTCCGGTGCCTTCTTCTTCCGTGCTGTACGTCTTCTTCTCCTTCCGTGCTGTGAGTTCTTCTTCCGTGCTGTGACGTCATGTTCTTCACTTCTCTTCTTCTCCCGATGTTGACACGTCGCCTTTCCTCGCTGCAATGACGGGTGCGCGGCTTGCATCGGATTTATATAGACCTCACAATCCCATCATGCTCTGGTACCTACCCATGTGATACCTACCCACGTGGGTAGGTATCACATGGGTAGGTACAGAGCATGATGGGACTGTGAGGCCTATATAGGTCCGATGCAAGCCGCGCATCCGTCATTTCAGCGAGAAGAGCCGGCGTGTCAACATCTGGAGAAGAGAAGAAGATGACGTCACAGCCCGGAAGAAGAAGAATACGTCACAGCACGGAAGAAGAAGATAGACGTTCAGCGCTGAAGGAGAAGGCACCGGACAGCGAGAGGAAGAACCGGGGTGCGCCGAGTCAACAGCGGAGAGCGGCGAACATAGCAGAAGACCCCCGGAGAGTGAAGAAGACCCCCCGGATAGCCGAAGAAGACCCCCCCGGATAGCGGAAGAAGAAGCACACCACCCCCCGCCGAAGACGTCGGAGGATACCCGCCGAGGAGTGGGCGCTTTTATAAAAGCGACCCCCCCGGCGGTGGAAGAGAACCGGATGGCGGCGAAGAGCGGCCCCCACCCGAAGACGTCAAAGAAGAAGCCCCCCCTGGTAAAAAGAGCTAAAGAAGACAGGGGGCGGCCTCCGGAGCAGACTAATAAATTATTTTAAAAACTCTTGTGTTGTGTTTATTGACTTTAACATTTTTCCTCCAGGTGAATGGGTAGGGGTACGATGTACCCCATATCCATTCACTTAGGGTGGGGGGCCGGTATCTGGGGGCCCCCTTATTAAAGGGGGCTCCCAGATTCCGATAAGCCTCCCGCCCGCATACCCCGACAACCAACGGCCAGGGTTGTCGGGAAGGGGCCCTGTCCTCATCAACATGGGGACAGGGTGCTCTGGGGTGGGGGGGCCCCGCAGTGTGCCCCCCTGCCCCAGAGCACCCAACCCCCCATGTTGAGGGCATGCAGCCTGGTACGGCTCAGGAGGGGGGGGGGGGCGCTCGCTCGTCCCCACTCCTTTCCTGGCCGGCCGGGTAGCGTGCTTTGGATACGGGTCTGGTATGGATTGTAGGGGGACCCCCTACGCCGTTCTTTCGGCGTAGGGGGGGCTCTCCTTACAACCCATAACAGACCTAAGGGCCCGGTATGCTCCTGAGGGGGGAACCCATGCCGGATTTTTATTTAAAATCCGGCGGGGACTTCCCCCTCAGGATTCCTAACAAATGCCGCACACGTGTAGAATTGGCGGGAATCCAAGTCGGATCTCCCGTCGCTTCTATGACGGCTTTGTCTCTATCGCGGCAAGCCAGCTCGGCGCTGGCTCCCGCGATGGGGCTCGTAGGTGCTCAATCTCGCCGAGAAAGGGAGCGAGATTGACACAATATCGCGTGCACCTACTGTATGTTCCCTATCTGTGATGCTGATCTATATACCCTCTCTGCAATGCTAAACTATATACCCTATCTGCGATGCTGATCTATATACTGTATCTGTAATGCTGAGCTATATACCCCATCTGTAATGGTGATCTATATACCCTATCTATAATGCTGATCTATATACCCTCTCTGTAATGCTGAGTTATATACCCTATCTGTAATGATGAGCTATATACCCTCTCTGTGATGCTGATGTGATGCTAATGTATCGGGAAGCAGGTTTGATACCCGTCACCCGATTGGCTGAAATGACAGGTGCTCCTATTGGACGCCTAGGAGGAGGGGAGGAGACACACGGCGTAAGCGAGGAGGAGAAGATCCCCGCTGCCCTGATCCTCGCCACTCCTTGGATGCCCGCCAATTCCAGCTGATGCCCACTACCTAGATGGGGTAAGTGCCGGTGGACTGACCGGCAGACAGGGGGGTGGGAGGTTTTGAGGTACCGTGGGCTGAATCTCTAGCAATACACACCAAACTGAGCATGTGCAGAGTGCCTCCTAGGGCTCTGTGTTATCAGGAGATAGATTGGGGACAGCACAATAAAAGGAGGATCAGAGAAGACAGGACCAAACAGCCTCTTTACACGCATGCTTTGCTGCATATACAAACTTTATTTTACTGTTGTGGGTTTAGTAACACTTTAAAACTGTAATTTTGTAACTTTTGGAAATGCTGGTACAAATTTGGCTGTGCCAGTAACTTTTGGGTGTCGTGTCAGTAAATTTCCATCTGGTTGGTTGGCAACACTGCGGCTGCCTCTAACACTGACTGAGGGAACACGGAAGAAATTGGAAGGGTCTAGCTAGGACTAAACAATAAACAAATAGCATATTAGACACAATACAGTGGTTATTTCTCATTTCTCATGACATTTACACAGCAAATGTTTTTTATAAATTAACCCTTTACTCAGTTCTTAACATTTAAAATATATTCGCCGGATTCACTTTCTTAATGAGAAATTTGAAATAAATATATCAAAATATTCATCAGTGTAATTGTTTTCTTTTTTAATGAAAATGGTGGAAATGTATACCTCCCGAGGAAATAATATACATATATATGTCTCCAAGAGTGATCCCAGGGGGCAGGCAGGGAATTAATGAAGAAGACGATCGTTCCCATCTGTGCATTAATGTGCGTTTACTGAGAGCATTGGGGTGACATTCATGAACGGCTCCGCTACACAAACCACGCCGAGAATTTGGTGTTACCGTCAGTTGTGTTATACTGCGCACTGAAGGTGTGAAGACAGACGGATAATGATTTATTGAGTATATAACCGAGATACTCAGTGACATCAGCTGTAAAATAATTGGATGTATCTGTAATTTCATGTTAAGAATACATATACATTATATAATAGAGGTTTAAAGACTTCCTTTCCTTTATTTTCCTTTACCTTCCCTTCCATTTAATTTTCTCTTTCCCCTTTATTTTCCTTTCCTTTCCTCCCCTTCCTTTCTTTCCTTTCCTCTCCTTTCTTTCCTCTTCTTCCTTTCTTTCCTCTTCTTCTTTTCTTTCCTCTTCTTCCTTTCTTTCCTCTCCTTTCTTTCCTCTCCTTCCTTTCTTGCCTTTCTTTCCTTTCCGCTCCTTCTTTTCTTTTCTCTTATTGCTTTCTGTCCTCTCCTTCCTTTCTTTCTAATTCTTTCCTTTCTTTCTTTTCCTCTCCTTCTTTTCTTTCCTCTTATTCCTTTCTTTCCAATCCTTCCTTTCTTTCTTTCTTTCCTCTCCTTCCTTTCTTTCTATTTCTTTCCTTTCTTTCCTTTCCTCTCCTTCCTTTCTTTCTTTTCCTCTCCTTCTTTTCTTTCCTCTTATTCCTTTCTTTCCATTTCTTCCTTTCTTTGTCTTTCTTTCCTTTCCTCTTTCCTTACCTCTCCTTCCTTCCTTTCTTTTCTCTCCTTCCTTTCGTTCCTCTCCTTCCGTTCCTCTTCTTTTCTTTCCTCTCCTTCCTTTATTTCCTTTTCTCTCCTCCCTTCCTTCCTTTCTTTCCTTTCCTCTCCTTCCTTTCTTTCCTTTCCGCTCCTTCTTTTCTCTTATTGCTTTCTTTCCAATCCTTCCTTTCTTTCTCTTTCTTTCCTCCCCTTCCTTTCTTTCTATTTCTTTCCTTTCTTTACTTTCCTCTCCTTCCTTTCTTTCCTTTCTTTCCTTTCCTTCTTTTCTTTCCTCTTATTCCTTTCTTTCCATTTCTTCATTTCTTTGTCTTTCTTTCCTTTCCTCTTTACTTACCTCTCCTTCCTTCCTTTCTTTTCTCTCCTTCCTTTCGTTCCTCACCTTCCGTTCCTCTTCTTTTCTTTCCTCTCCTTCCTTTATTTCCTTTTCTCTCCTCCCTTCCTTCCTTTCCTTTCCTCTCCTTCCTTTCTTTCCTTTCCTCTCCTTCCTTTCTCTTTATTTCCTTTCCTTCCTTGACTCTTTGTCTTTTCTTTCCTCTCCTTCCTTTCTTTCCTTTCCTCTTCTCTCCTTCCTTTCTTTTACTTTCCTTCCTTCCTTCCTCCCTTTCTTCCTTTCTTTTCTTTCTTATTTTTCTTTTTTTTCCCTTTCCCCTTTCCTTTCTCTTCCCTTCATGTCCTTCCTTTCCCTTCCGTCTTCTTTCCTTCCTTCCTTTTCCTTTTCTTTCCTTCCTTTTTCTGTCCCTCCTTCCTCTTTTCTTCCTTCCATGAAAGATACTGTGTATGGACTATATAATCAAAGGGGTTGTAAAGGTACAATTTTTTTTCCCTAAATAGCTTCCTTTACCTGCAGTCCTCCTTCACTTACCTCATCCTTCCATTTTGCTTTTAAATGTCGTTATTTCTTCGGAGAAATCCTCACTTCCTGTTCTTCTGTCTGTAACTCCAAACAGTAATGCAAGGTCCCTTCCTTGGACTACCGGAGAGTCAGGACACTCTCTACGTTGCAGATAGAGAAAGGAGCTGTGTGTTAATGGGCGTCCCGACTCTCTCCTGTAGTCCAAGGGAGGGGGCGAGCACAACACTCCACACCAGGCAGAAAGCCTCGCATTACTGTGTGTAGTTACTGACAGAAGAACAGGAAGTGAGGATTTCTCAGAAGAAATAAGGACATTTAAATGCAAAATGGAAGGATGAGGTAAGTGAAGGAGGACTGCACTAAGGTAAGGGAAACTATTTAGGGAAAAAAAGATTGTACCTTTACAACCCCTTTTTCAGGTTAAAAAATATCACTATTTAAAGTGGAGTTCCACACTATTTGGCAACCAACGGCCCACTGGTAGCTGATCCCTGGTGCCATTTATCTTTCAATATTTATTTATTTTTTGATTTGTTTAACCTCTTCACGCCGGCATCCTCCCGCCCTTTTTGGAGATTTAGGATTTCAGGAGGGGAGGGGGGGGGTGGCTTACTATCACGTGACCACTGTGATTGGCTGTCATGGGTATCTTGTGATCCAAAATCACTTTCCTGTAGGTGCCCTTAACTGTGCTGGGAGCACGCAGGGCACGCTCTCGACGCGGCTGTATTGGCAGGTATTCACGCAAATATGCAGCCTCTTGGCGAAAAGAACCAAGTGCCTGAGAGGCACAATTTTTGCGCGTGGCCGGCGTCAAGGGGTTAAATACCTTTTTTGTTTGAAAATCCTGCCACTTCCTCTCCACCTCACCACGGCGACGTACATCATTTCCGCTCTCCCATTGGCTCCTGGGATATCAGTGTCATCAATCCCAGGAGTCAACGGCCATCCTCCACTTCTGGCATCGAGTTATTTCAAAACCGGAAATGACACGATGATGGGCGGCATTTGCCTTCCTTCTGGGGTTGTGTTGATTGACAGGTTGCCATAACAATGGGGTGGGAACTTCTGCCGACCTCGCTATTGCTATGGTAACCTGTCATGAAGAAACTGCGCCGCACAATGTCATTACTGCGCAGGCGCAAGATCGGGAGGTACATGCTGGGTAGCCAACTGCACCTAATCCTGGAAATAAACACAAGTGGGGCTTCAGATGCCCACAACCTCGATGGCCCCTGCCTGCTTCCGAGATCAGGTTTAACGATTTTACTGAATTAAAATAAAGAAGCAGGAACAAATTGCTAACATTATGCAAAAATTTAAATGGAAGGTATGACTATCACTTGGATGATAGCATTTAAAAAAAAAGCTATGGGGACTGGAGCTCCACTTTGTCAGCCAATATTCTATCTATCTATCTATCTATCTGTCTGTCTGTCTGTCTGTCTGTCTGTCTATCTATCTATCTATCTATCTATCTATCTATCTATCTATCTATCTATCTATCTATCTATCTATCTATCTGTCTGTCTGTCTGTCTGTCTATCGGTCTATCTGTCTGTCTATTTGTTTATTTGTCTATCTATTTGTCTGTTTGTCTGTCTATCTATTTGTCTGTTTGTCTGTCTGTCAAATAGATAGATAGATAGATAGACAGACAAACAGACAAATAGATAGATAGATAGATAGATAGATAGATAGGTAGACAGACATACAATCTATCTATCTGACAGACAGACAAACAGACAAATAGATAGACAGACAAACAGACAAATAGATAGACAGACAAACAAACAAACAAATAGACAGACAGACAGATAGACAGATAGACAGATAGATAGATAGATAGATAGATAGATAGATAGATAGATAGATAGATAGATAGATAGATAGACAGACTATCTATCTATCTATCTATCTATCTATCTATCTATCTATCTATCTATCTATCTATCTATCTATCTATCTGTCCACACCTTTTTATATCCATTCTATTATTCTATGGAGTCCAGAAGCTCTTGCAATGTAAAACATATCTCCAGATTTCCTAAATCTTGGCAGTAGACAGGAGGTTGTGTGATCCTGACGTTCGATGTAAAATGTACAGCTCTTTTTCATTTCCTCCCTCTTGTCTTCTCCTCGCCCCGTGCCCCAACAATCTCATACAGAATATCTAATGGCCTTGTTGTCTTTCTGTCCTGATGTCTTGTCTGTTCCCCCGGTCCCTTTCCCGTGTTACCTCGACATCACATTACAGGATGAGCACAACTAAGGGACAGCCATGCAAGCCCGAGCGTTTGGCCTCCTGTCAATCAATTTCTGCATCTCCCTACCCCAACATTGCTCCAAATGCCGCCAGTTCCCAGGGCTACTGCCGACTGTCAAAATATCTCTCTCAGCTTGTGGTCTGTATCGGATATGAATGACAGGCCGGAATTCATAAGTAACTAGGTGAAGGCAGACAACATCCATTTCCACTGAAATTTGTGGTTGAAAATCTCATGTATTGGGTACATACCTTTTATCCCCCACCCCATTTTATAAGCTAGTGCATGCCTCAGGTGGGCAAAATGACTGGTTGACATCTTGTGTGTCCCGCTCATCAATGGGCAAAGTCTGGGTTACAGCATGGTTTCTCAACCAGGGTTCCTCCAGAGGCTGCTAGGGGTTCCTTGAGCAATGACCAATTTTTAGCAGGGGCTCCCTAAGCTTGGAAGGGTGAAGGTGCAAATGAGCATCAGGAACAACCGACATAAAAAAGGGTTATACACCAAGGTGGGTCAAAATACCACATCCAGTAGATTGTCCACAGCAGTGTTTCTCAACCAGGGTTCTATGAAACCCTAGGGTTCTTCCAGAGGTTGCTAGGGGTTCCTTGAGCAATGACCAATTTTTAGCAGGGGCTCCCTGAGCTTGGAAGGGTGAAGGTGCAAATGAGCATAAAAAAGGGTTATACACCATTACAGCAAAAATAGACCCCCAGTAACAATTGACCCCCGGCAGCAACAACAGATATCCCCACAGCCAGTATCAAGAGACCCCCCATCAGCCAGCAACTATAGACCCCTCCCTCAACAGTCCCCCACCCATTTTATAAGCTAGTGCATGCCTCAGGTGGGCAAAATGACTGGTTGACATCTTGTGTGTCCCGCTCATCAATGGGAAAAGTCTGGGTTACAGCATGGTTTCTCAACCAGGGTTCCTCCAGAGGTTGCTAGGGGTTCCTTGAGCAATGACCAATTTTTAGCAGGGGCTCCCTGAGCTTGGAAGGGTGAAGGTGCAAATGAGCATCAGGAACAACCGACATAAAAAAGGGTTATACACCAAGGTGGGTCAAAATAACACATCCAGTAGATTGTCCACAGCAGTGTTTCTCAACCAGGGTTCTATGAAACCCTAGGGTTCCTCCAGAGGTTGCTAGGGGTTCCCTGAGCAATGACCAATTTTAAGCGGGGCTCCCTAAGATTGGAAGGGTGAAGGTGCAAATGAGCATCAGGAACAACCGACATAAAAAAGGGTTATACACCAAGGTGGGTCAAAATACCACATCCAGTAGATTGTCCACAGCAGTGTTTCTCAACCAGGGTTCTATGAAACCCTAGGATTCTTCCAGAGGTTGCTAGGGGTTCCTTGAGCAATGACCAATTTTTAGCAGGGGCTCCCTGAGCTTGGAAGGGTGAAGGTGCAAATGAGCATCAGGAACAACCGACATAAAAAAGGGTTATACACCAAGGTGGGTCAAAATAACACATCCAGTAGATTGTCCACAGCAGTGTTTCTCAACCAGGGCTCTATGAAACCCTAGGGTTCCTCCAGAGCTTGCTAGGGGTTCCTTGAGCAATGACCAATTTTTAGCAGGGGCTCCCTGAGCTTGGAAGGGTGAAGGCGCAAATGAGCATCAGGAACAACCGACATAAAAAAGGGTTTTACACCAAGGTGGGTCAAAATACCACATCCAGTAGATTGTCCACAGCAGTGTTTCTCAACCAGGGTTCTATGAAACCCTAGGGTTCCTCCAGAGCTTGCTAGGGGTTCCTTGAGCAATTACCAATTTTTAGCAGGGGCTCCCTGAGCTTGGAAGGGTGAAGGTGCAAATGAGCATCAGGAACAACCAACATAAAAAAGGGTTATACACCAAGGTGGGTCAAAATACCACATCCAGTAGATTGTCCACAGCAGTGTTTCTCAACCAGGGTTCTATGAAACCCTAGGGTTCCCCCAGAGCTTGCTAGGGGTTCCTTGAGCAATTACCAATTTTTAGCAGGGGCTCCCTGAGCTTGGAAGGGTGAAGGTGCAAATGAGCATCAGGAACAACCAACATAAAAAAGGGTTATACACCAAGGTGGGTCAAAATACCACATCCAGTAGATTGTCCACAGCAGTGTTTCTCAACCAGGGTTCTATGAAACCCTAGGGTTCCTCCAGAGGTTGCTAGGGGTTCCTTGAGCAATGACCAATTTTAAGCAGGGGCTCCCTGAGCTTGGAAGGGTGAAGGTGCAAATGAGCATCAGGAACAACCAACATAAAAAAGGGTTATACACTAAGGTGGGTCAAAATAACACATCCAGTAGATTGTCCACAGCCGTGTTTCTCAACCAGGGTTCTATGAAACCCTAGGGTTCCTCCAGAGCTTGCTAGGGGTTCCTTGAGCAATGACCAATTTTTAGCAGGGGCTCCCTGAGCTTGGAAGGGTGAAGGTGCAAATGAGCATCAGGAACAACCAACATAAAAAAGGGTTATACACCATTACAGCAAAAATAGACCCCCAGTAACAATTGACCCCTGGCAACAACAACAGATATCCGCACAGCCAGCATCAAAAGACCCCCCCATCAGCCAGCAACTATAGACCCCTCCCTCAACAGTAGATCTCTCCCAGTAACAACTACCCCCCTCCCCAGCAACATAAGACCCACCCCCACCAACAATAGATCTCCTACCAGTAACAACAGACTTCCTCAGCAACAATAGACCCTCCCCATGCTAAAAAAGATCCCCCCAAAGCTACAATAGATCCCCCAGCAGCCAGCATCAGCAGACCCTTCAGCACACCCCAGCACCCCCTGCACACATTTGGGGCCAGATTCACATAAGAGATACGACGGCGTATCTGCTGATACGCCGTCGTATCTCTGTTTCTATCTATGCGACTGATTCATAGAATCCGTTACGCATAGATAGCCAGAAGATTCGACAGGTGTAATTGTTTTACACTGTCGGATCTTAAGATGCAATACCGCGGCCGCCGCTGGGGGGAGTTTGCGTCGTAAACCAGCGTCGGGTATGCAAATTAGGAGTTACGGCGATTCCCGACGGATTTTCGCATTCGCTACGTCGCCGCTAGTCTAGTTTCCCGTCGCAAACTTAGTCGTCGTTTTAGGTGCCCTAACTTTAGTCAGCAAGCGTATTGCTGTCTAAAGTATGGCCGTCGTTCCCGCATCGAAATTTAAAAAATAACGTCGTTTGCGTAAGCCGTCCGGGAATACGGAATTACGCTACGCGCGTCGCCGTTCGGAAAAAATTACGTCACGGCGCGCAAAGCACGAAGGGAATTACGAAACGGAGCGTGCGCAGTAGGTCCGGCGCGGGAGCGCGCCTAATTTAAATGGCACACGCCCATTTAAATTGGCCCGCCTTGCGCCGGAGCCCACCGGCGGAGGATTTCATCGCAAGTGCTTGGTGAATCAGGCACTTACGATGAAAACTTGCGGCGGTGTAACGATGTAACGATACGTTACGCCGCCGCAGTTATATGTGAATCTGGCCCTTAGTCCTGGAGATGCCGGAACTGCGTTCCCCCGCGTTCCTGCTGAAAAAAAGCCCTGGCGATAACCATTGGACATCTTTTGGAATGCTAAATACGCCGGCACATCCCCAATCGGCTCCTCAAAGTATTATTGAAGTGGCCCGTGAGTTCCATGTTTACAATGCTCCAAATGCGGCATTGGGGAGCGCACAATGCAGGGAAAAGTCTGCTATTGAAACCCAACATTGATACATACAAGAAGAGACTTCTAACAAAAGCTAATTGTTTAGGGAGACGTAAAAGCTGCCTATTCACGAACAGAGAAGCCAAGCGGTGGAAGGCACACTTCTCCTTTGTCTGGGAATTCATTTCGAGAGGACGCCGCAGCCTTGGTAAACCAGAGCATCCTTTTAAAAAAAAAGAATACATTGTGCTGAGCTTTATCTGGTGGAATGTTCGCGGTTAACCTTTACATAACGAAATGGAATAAGTGTCATAAAGGAGAAAACGATACCAAAAAAAAAAAAGATGAAAGTCACTTTCTGTTATACAACAAACGCAATGGTCCATCTCTGCCTCTGAGTATGCATAGCGAGACGCATCTACTCCCACTGCTTGGGTTGCTTTATGGAAACGTTTTACTGTATCGGAATAAAAATGAAGGAAATCAAGTTTGTGAATATATCACTACTAGTGTTGCTCACGAATATTCGTATTGCGAATATTCGGCTCGAATATGGCATATTCGAGTATTCGCGAATATCTCGAATTTCGCGGCCAATATTCGCTATTCCGAATATAAAAAAAAAAATTGCGAAATTTCGCTAATGCGAATTTATTGCGAACATTTTGCAAATTTTTTTTTTTTTTTTTTGATTGGCTCTTGTACAAAAGAATGGCGGAGAAAGTATTCTCGAATATTCGGATATCGAATATTCGGAATATTTTATCAAAAAAAAAATGTGAAATATTTTGACAACTGTGGTAGGAGAACTCTGATTGGCTCTGATGCAAAAGAAGGGCGGAGAAAGTATTCGCGAATATTCTGAAATCGAATATTGGTGATATTTTATCGAAATTTCGCTAATGCGAATGCGAAATTGATTGCGAGATTTTGACAACTCTGATTGGCTCTGATGCAAAAAAAGGGTGGAGAAAGTATTTGCGAATATTCGATTTCCGAATATTCGCAAATACTTTCTCCACCCTTCTTTTGCACCAGAGCCAATCAGAGTTCTCCTACCACAGTTGTCAAAAAATTTCACAACATTTTTTTTTTATATAAAATATTCCGAATATTCGATTTCCGAATATTCGAGAATACTTTCTCCGCCCTTCTTTTGCATCAGAGCCAATCAGAAAAAAAAAAAAATTCGCAAAATGTTCGCAATAAATTCGCATTAGCGAAATTTCGCATTTTTTTTTTTTTTTAAATATCACGAATATTCGATTTTAGCGAATATTTCACGAATATTCGGCTATATATTCGTGATATATCGCGAAATCGAATATGGCGTATTCCGCTCAACACTAATCACTTCCCAAGAAGAAGGACTTCACGAGTCATTTCTGGATCCAGAAGAAAATATGTCAGGCAACATAGGCCGTGTTCACCAAAGGCGCCCAAGGAAGTTGTTCAAAATAGGTAGATTCAGGTAGAATGCCGCAACTTTGCGGTGGCGTAGCTTAAGGAATTTAAGCTACGCTGCCGTAAGTTAGCTAGGCAAGTACATGATTCACAATGTACTTGCCTGCTAAGTTACGACGGCGTAGCCTAAAGCGGGCGGGCGTAAGGGCGCCTAATTCAAATGTGTTGGGGGGGGGGGGGGGGCGGGTTTAATGTTAATGAGGCTTGACCTCATGTTTTTTATGTTTTTTTATATACTGCGCATGCGCCGGGCGCCTACATTTCCCAGTGTGCATAGCGGCTAAGTACGCCGCACGGGCCTATTGATTTCGACGTGGACGTAAACGTCGTAAATCCCGATTCACGGACGACTTACGCAAACGACGTAAAAAATTTGAATCTCGCGGCGGGAACGGCGGCCATACTTTAACATTGTTATTCCACCTAATAGGTGGAATAACTTTAGGCCTGCTAATGCCTTACGGAAACGGCGGCCGGGCGTACGTTCGTGAATCGGCGTTTCAACTCATTTACATATTCTACGCCGACCGCAATGGAAGCGCCACCTAGCGGCCAGCAGAAATATTGCAATCTAAGATAGGACGGCGCAAGCCGTCGTATCTTAGGCCCCGTACACACCATAGAATCTATCCGCAGATAAATCCCATCGAATGGGTTTCAGCGGATAGATTCTATGGTGTGTACACTCCGGCGGATATTTATCCGCGGATATTTCCGAATTCCAGCAGATAGATATTTGTCGACATGCACAGAATATCTATCCGCTGGAATCGGATCCCACGGATGGATCCGCTGGTCTGTACAGACTCACCGAATCCATCCGTCCGAAGGGATCCCCCGCATGCGTCGCAATGATTCAACGCATGCGTGGAATTCTTTATATGACAGCGTCGCGCACGTCGCCGCGTCATAATCGCGCGACGGTGCGACACGTCATCGCCAGAGGATTTTGGCGCGGATTTCAATGCGATGGTGTGTACACACCATCGCATGAAAATCCGCCGAAATCCACGAGAGGATTTATCCGCGGAAACGGTCCGCTAGACCGTATTCGCGGATAAATTCTATCGTGTGTATGGGGCCTTAGATATGTTTAAGCGTATCTCTGTTTGAGCATACGCTTAAACATAAGTCGGCGTAGATTCTGAGTTAGGTCGGCTTATCTACTGATAAGTCGGCCTAACTCTACCTGAATCTACCTACAAGTGTTTCTTCAATTAATGGCTTGTGGAGTCCATCTTGCAGTGGCGGTGCGTCCATAGTGGGCGCAGGAGCGCCGTCCCCGCTCTCCTGCACCCGTCACTCAACAATACATAGATTCATGAGCGCCGCCCATCTGAATAACAGTGGTGAGTGTGTTTGGAAGTGTCTATAAGAGCCGGAGGGGCTCTAATCGGCTTCCAAATGGTTAACCAAAGGACGCACAGGCTGTGCGTTCCCTGGTTAACACTGACCCGCGTCTCAGGGAATCAGATTCACCGGGTCTGGTTACCGGTCACCTGATTGGCTGAAGCAACATCAAGGGTGGGAGAAGACATCGACAGAGCGTGGAGGAGGATGGCTGACCCGAGAAAGGTAAGTGCCTAGCGGGGGGGAATCTGGCGGCATTTTACAGGGCAAACTGGTGGTATTTGAGGGGGCAAACTGGTGGCAATTGATGAGCACAGTGGCGACAATTGATGGGCACAGTGGAGAAAAATGATGGCACAGTGGCGACAATTGATGGGCACAGTGGCTGTGTTTGATGGCACAGTGGTGACAATTGATGGCACAGTGGCGACAATTGATGGGCACAGTGGCGACAATTGATGGGCACAGTGGTGACAATTGATGGGCACAGTGGCGACAATTAATGGGCACAGTGGCTGTGTTTGATGGCACAGTGGCGACAATTACTGGCACAGTGGCGACAACTGATGGACACAGTGGCTGCGTTTGATGGCAAAGTGGCGACAATTGATGGCACAGTGGCGACAATGGGCACAGTGGCAAGAATTGATGGGCACAGTGGAGAAAATTGATGGCACAGTGGCGACAATTGATGGGCACAGTGGCTGCGTTTGATGGCATAGTGGTGACAATTGAGGGCACAGTGGCGACAATTGATGGACACAGTGGCAACAATTGATGGGCACAGTGGCAACAATTGATGGGCACAGTGGCTGTGTTTGATGGCACAGTGGCGACATTTGTTGGCACAGTGGCAACATCTGATGGGCACAGTGGCTGCATTTGATGGCACAGTGGCGACAATTGATGGC
This sequence comes from Rana temporaria, assembly GCF_905171775.1. Taxonomy (NCBI): domain Eukaryota; kingdom Metazoa; phylum Chordata; class Amphibia; order Anura; family Ranidae; genus Rana; species Rana temporaria. The sequence continues at coordinate 527,867,304 of NC_053490.1, read as the reverse complement.
ACAGTGGCGACAATTGATGGGCACAGTGGAGACAATTGATGGCACAGTGGCGACAATTGATGGCACAGTGGCGACAATTGATGGACACAGTGAGGCTGCAATTGATGTTTTTTTTTTTTTCTTCGTTTGTTTGTGCCCCCCCAAAAAATTTTGAGCACCAGCCGCCACTGCCATCTTGTCTCAAACCCACCAAACAAAATCTGGTGGTAATACAGTTCATGGGAAAGAACCAGGATAGCCCACTTTATTCATTTGTATTTTGTTCTGTCCTATCCTCAAAGGTTAAAATTACATCCAACCATACCACCATTGGTTTTGCCACCAGTAACGCCAACTTTATTAGCTTACGCTTGGTCTGGTTATCTTACCACAATTTATATAACTTACATATGGATCAGAGTAATTTTAACGTTTGAGGATTGGAGAGGTTAAAATAAACCCCTTATTCTTATAAAAAAAAGCCCTTTCTTTGTGAAACACGTTGGAAATCATTTGATGCAATTTTTCCATCAACACTTTATGGACCAAGTTGGGGCAACCATTTTCCAAGTGTTGGAAAATGGAAAAAAAACGTAGAACTGCGGCAGCTGGTTGGCAAGTAGTTAAGTGGTTTAAGCACAAAAAATAAAAACAGGGGGCGTGGTCTGCCGGCGCTGAAGATGGCTGCTTAGTCCTTTCGCTCGTCTGTCAGGGGAGAGCACCGGAGCGAACAGGACCCGATTCAGCCAACCACTTCCCGCACAACGAGCCTCCAGAGACCCAGAGCGCGGACCGGAGCTATGTCTGGCAAGCGGAAACCGGAGCGACACCCGCAAAAGCTCACGGCCTTCTTTCAATACCCGGCCCAGGTCAGTCACAGACAAGATGGCGCCGCCAGGAGCGCGCGGTCCGAGGCATACTCGGATCTCCCAGATGCAGAACCAGCCGCCCACGACCCCGCTAGAGCTGCCTCGCCACCGGCACTCAAAACGGGAGAGAACTCGATCACGGGGAGCCCGGCCAAAGCGCGGATGCGCACCGACCCAGGCCCGCCGCGGACGTCCTCACAAATCGAGGCCCCGGCTTGCGGCCTACTACCGGCGAACCAGGCCCTACAATCTTCGATGGCCTCATTCCCTACCACAGCACAACCAGTGGTTGACACCACATTAAAAGACATGTTGCTGTCCCTCCAGAACTCCCTGATGACAGACCTATCTACCGTTTTTACCAAAATCAACACTGAACTGTTATGGATGACAGAGTGGCACACTTGGAGGATAGTATGGAGGAATGCACGACCACCGTGAATGAACTAGTTGACTCTTATGATGACATGAAAGAGGAGCAGAAGTGGATGAGGGCCAAGCTGGCCGATTTAGAAGACCGCTCCAGGCGCAATAACCTAAAACTTAGGGGGGTCCCGGAATCCATTTTACCCACAGATCTTCCCAGATACGCAAAAGAACTTATGCACTTGATCCTGCCGGACGCATCGCCTAGAGACCTCATAATTGATAGAATTCATCGCATTGCCAAACCTTCACATCTGGCGGCCTCAGTCCCTAGGGACGTACTGATGAGAGTTCACTTTTTTCACGTTAAAGAACAGTTGCTGATGACCGCCAGAGGGAGACCACCTGTTATGTATCACGTACCTGGTAACCAGAGCCCGGTGGTAGGAGTAGGCCTCTCTTACAACTCCGGCTAGTGAGCTGCTGGATATGGAACAGCAGACTCAGAAGCCTGGCAGGGTAGGAGTGCCGGCTGGCTTGATAGGTGAGTAGATGCAGACCACTGCTGGAAGTGTAGACGGGAGCTGGAACCGGAAGTGGGATCCGTGACATAGGCAGAAGATTCACAGCAACAACTGAGAAGGCAAGCTGGTAAATAGATAGCAGACGGAAGCAGGGTCAAAACAAGCCGGATCACAATAGAGAGTTCAGGTATTCAGATGGGATAAGCAGGAGAGTAATCGTTGTGCAGGCAGGTAGGTCAGGCAACAGTGGATCAATCAGAGGTAGGTCGATAGCAGCCGAGGTCGGGATCGGAGAGGTGCGGAAGGTCAAACAAGCCGGGTCAAATAGGTGATAACAGGTAATCAGGTTTCTTCAGGGTAACAGCGTTCAGAGACTGTAGATCAGACAGCAATGTGCTGGAGCTGTCAGTGTCCATTTAAAGCCGTTTTGGCGCCAAGAAGTCAGCGCGCACGCGCGCGCCCCGCTGCGCGCGCTCCCGGCGTGCACGCGCGCGCCGTTAACGCACGCGCACCACAGGCACACGACGGTGCGCGATTGCGCGCCGCTGATTTAACCCTCTGGAAGGATTCCGGGATTGAGAGGTGAGTCCCTGACATTGCCCCCCCCCAAGGGGCAGCCTCCGGATGCCTAGTCGGGCCATCTTGTCAGGATGATCAAGAAAAAATGAACGTACCAATCTTCTGGCATGGATGTTGCTTTCAGGTACCCAGGAGTTTTCTTCTGGTCCGTAGCCTTTCCATTTAATCAAAAATTGGTTCTGTCCTTGTCGCCTTCTACAATCCAGGATGGCTTCTACTACATATTCCTCGCATCCGTCAACATGAACTGGTTCAGGAGGCCTTGTACCCCTATTAGGGAAGGGATCAGGAGCTGCAGGTTTCAATAAAGAGACATGGAATACAGGGTGCACTTTAAGAGAATCAGGTAAAGAAAGTTCATATGAAACCGTGTTAATTCTCCTTTTGACCGGAAAGGGTCCCATAAATTTGGGTCCCAATTTTTTAGAAGGACAAGCTAACCTGAGGTTACTGGTAGAAAGCCATACCTGGTCCCCTGTTTTCAGATCCAGTTCTCCTTTCCTTTTTTTGTCAAAGAACCTCTTGCTGTCAGCCTGGGCCTTGGTTACAGCTTCCTGTAGTAATTTGGTGTTCTGTTTGAGGAATTCCACTGTATTCTGTACTGCCGGTACTGAAGATTCTGAAAGAAAATCTGGTAGAAAAGTTAGGTTGAAACCATAATTGGCAAAAAAGGGAGATTGACCCGTGGCAGAATGACTGGCGTTGTTGTAGGCAAATTCTGCTAGGGGTAGCAGAGAGACCCAATCATTCTGAGAAAACGTAGTGAAGCACCTGATGTATTGTTCCAGAGTCTGATTGGTTCGTTCAGTTTGCCCATTGGTCTGGGGGTGATATGCTGAAGAAAGAGCGAGTTCAATTTGTAATATTTCACAGAGGGCCTTCCAAAACCGAGAGGTAAATTGAACTCCTCTGTCTGATACTATGTTGGAGGGTACCCCATGCAACCTAACGACTTCTTTAATAAAGACACGAGCAGTTTCAACGGCAGAAGGTGTGTTCTTTAGAGGGAGGAAATGGGCCATTTTGGTCAAACGGTCCACGATCACGAAAATTGCAGTACAGTCTTCGGAGCAAGGAAGCTCTACGATGAAATCCATGGCTATCATTTTCCATGGTCTGTCGGGTACTGGTAAGGGTTTCAATAAACCCCAGGCTTGGTTTCGAGGTGTCTTGTTCCGATTACAAATAGGGCATGTGCTGATGTATGATTTGCAGAAATTCTCTAATCCAGGCCACCAAAAGGTGCGACGCACCAGCTCTAGCGTCTTACGAACCCCAAAATGTCCTGCCATTGGATGGTCGTGGAGGTGTTTCAGAACCTCTACTCGGATGTCTTCAGGGACAAAAATCTGGCTTCCCCTCCAGAATAGTCCATCTCGGGATTCTAAAGAAATGTTGGGAGGTTTGGAAGAGTCTGAAGATGCTCTCCGGAGCAGGGAAAGTAGGTCAGTGTGCAGTAGCAAGAAACTGTTCTCTGGTAGGATGGTGTCAGGAGTGGAGGTATCTTTTGGATTGTCATGCATTCTGGACAGGGCATCTGGCTTGATATTCTTGGAGCCTGGGCGATAAGTGATGTGGAAGCAAAAACGGGAGAAGAAGAGTGCCCACCGAGCCTGTCGGGGCTTCAATCGCTTGGCTGATCTTAAATATTCCAAGTTTTTATGGTCCGTATAAATTAGCACAGGGTGTGAAGCTCCTTCCAATAAATATCTCCACTCTTCCAAAGCGGCTTTGATGGCCAATAACTCACGATCACCTACGTCATAGTTTTTCTCCGCAGGGGAGAGTTTTCGGGAAAAGAAACCTACGGGATGTATCAGGTCTTTGTCTCCCATGCGTTGGGAGAGAACGGCCCCCACTGCGACTTCGGAGGCGTCTACCTCAAGGAGGAAGGGTAGAGCCGGGTTTGGGTGGCTGAGAATTGGGGCGGTCGTGAAGAATCTTTTTAGCGTGTCGAAGGCTTCTTGTGCCTCAGGATTCCAACGGAAACGGAAGTTTTGTTTTGTAAGCTGTGTAATGGGAGCAACAATGGTAGAAAATCCTTTGATAAAACGTCTATAGAAATTTGCAAAGCCTATAAAACGTTGGACCCCCTTCTTGTCCAGGGGCACCGGCCAGTCCAGAATAGCAGACACTTTCTTGGGGTCCATCTCAATTCCTGTCGGGGAGATCACTAGGCCCAAAAATTGGATGGTATGCAACTCGAATTCACATTTTTCTGCTTTCGCATATAGACCGTGTAGACGAAGACGATTCAAAACCTTTCGGACATGCTCTCGATGTTGATTTAATGAGCCCGAGAAGACCAGGATATCATCCAGGTAGACGATGACAAAAATATCTAAAAAGTCTCTGAACACGTCATTGACGAAATGCTGAAAGGTGGCAGGAGCATTGCATAACCCGAATGGCATGACTAAATACTCATAGTGACCATACCGAGTACGGAAAGCAGTCTTCCATTCGTCACCGTCCCTGATGCGAATTAGGTTGTAGGCCCCCCTCAGGTCCAGTTTAGTGAAGATAGTAGCGAACCTTAATTTTTGAAACAGTTCGGGTATCAGTGGCAATGGATAACGGTTCTTAACCGTGATATTATTGAGCTCTCGATAGTCGATGCACGGGCGAAGGGTCTGATCCTTTTTAGCAACAAAAAATATACCAGCACCTGCTGGTGAGGTGGATGGACGAATGAACCCCTTATTTAGGTTCTCGTCGATGTAGATTTTTAGAGCATCTTGTTCCTTCTCGGATAGGGGGAAGATGCGCCCAAAAGGGATCTCGGCCCCAGGAAGTAATTCTACCGGGCAATCATAGGGGCGATGAGGAGGTAGGGAATCGGCCACCTTTTTACTGAAGACATCGAGGAACTCATGATAGGGCTCCGGAACAGACTGAAATAAACTGGGGTCGGTGTTCAGACATAACAGAGTTGGAGAGAAACTGGAAGATCCAGGAAGGCAGTGTTCCAGGCAGTATTGGGAAGGGAATTGTAAAGTTCCAGAGACCCAGTCAATCTGGGGGTTGTGGACCCGGAGCCAGGGGATGCCAAGGATCACTGGAAACAAGGGTGAAGAGATTACATCCAGAATTAATAATTCCCTATGATTAGCGGAAGTAGAAGCAGGTAGAGGAAGGGTTTCTTGGGTCACTTGACCCGATTTAATGTGGGATCCGTCGGCCAGGAACACTGAAAGCCTGAAGTCTTTCTTTCGAAGAGGAATGTGGTGCAGACTGGCAAAGGTGGCATCAATAAAACAACTGCAGGCGCCGGAGTCAATGATTGCGTTGACCGGAATCGTTCTTCCTGGGAGCTGTAAATACAGAGAAAGAGCAAGGTGTGTTGTATTGGTTGAGAGAGTAGAGACGTTGACAGGAACAGAAAAACGACACTTACGCATCTTGATGGGGCAGTTGGCGACATAATGACCGGGTTCACCACAGTAGAGGCACAAATTTAGCTGCCGACGACGTGTTCGTTCTTCTGGAGGCAGAGTGGGTCGCATGACCCCAAGTTGCATAGGCTCTGAGGTATCAGGAGGAGAGCTGGCCGCACTAGAATGGACGGGTGGTTGGTAGCGAGAGGCAGGCAGGGGTGCTTTAGTAGTGACCCATACAGGGCGACTTAGATGAGAAGATCGCTCTGCTCGTCGCTCACGTAGGCGTCGGTCAATCTGTATGGATTTATCAATTAAGTCCTCCAAGGTATCAGGAATCCCAATACGGGCCAACTCATCCTTTAAGTTTTCTGAAAGTCCCAAACGGAATTGATGACGCAGAGCTGCGCTGTTCCACTGGGTGTCCGCACTCCAGCGGCGAAAGTCCGAAACATACTCCTCAACGGCTCGGCGGCCTTGTTGAAGCGCAAGCAGGGCGGCCTCAGCGGTAGCAGTTCGCTGAGGATCGTCATAGAGTTGTGCCATGGCCTGAAAGAAAGCAAGTAGAGTCTCAGTGTTGGTGCCATTTTCCTCCAATAGTCGGTGCGCCCAGGTTAGAGGCTCTCCTTGAAGAAGCGACACCACAAATCCCACCTTTGTGGCTTCTAAAGAGAAAGTCCTAGGTTGGAGAGCAAAATATAATTGGCAGGTGTTGCGGAAGTTCTGGAATTTGGAGCGATCCCCAGTGAATCGCTCTGGCATCGGAACCCTGGGTTCGGGTGGTAGCATCACTACAGTTGGAGCAGCGGCTGACGAAGATGATCTGGCGGAAGATTCAGGAGTTGCGTCTCCGGACAGATTCTGTACTCGGCCTTCCAGTCGCATGTAGCCGTCCTGTAGATTTTTAACAGCTTGGGTGAGAGATGCGAGGTGTTTACAAATCTCCTCCATTGCTGGGGCCACTCCTGAGGGCTCTGACATGGCTGTCTGATACTGTTATGTATCACGTACCTGGTAACCAGAGCCCGGTGGTAGGAGTAGGCCTCTCTTACAACTCCGGCTAGTGAGCTGCTGGATATGGAACAGCAGACTCAGAAGCCTGGCGGGGTAGGAGTGCCGGCTGGCTTGATAGGTGAGTAGATGCAGACCACTGCTGGAAGTGTAGACGGGAGCTGGAACCGGAAGTGGGATCCGTGACACAGGCAGAAGATTCACAGCAACAACTGAGAAGGCAAGCTGGTAAATAGATAGCAGACGGAAGCAGGGTCAAAACAAGCCGGATCACAATAGAGAGTTCAGGTATTCAGATGGGATAAGCAGGAGAGTAATCGTTGTGCAGGCAGGTAGGTCAGGCAACAGTGGATCAATCAGAGGTAGGTCGATAGCAGCCGAGGTCGGGATCGGAGAGGTGCGGAAGGTCAAACAAGCCGGGTCAAATAGGTGATAACAGGTAATCAGGTTTCTTCAGGGTAACAGCGTTCAGAGACTGTAGATCAGACAGCAATGTGCTGGAGCTGTCAGTGTCCATTTAAAGCCGTTTTGGCGCCAAGAAGTCAGCGCGCACGCGCGCGCCCCGCTGCGCGCGCTCCCGGCGTGCGCGCGCGCGCCGTTAAAGCACGCGCGCGCACCACAGGCACACGACGGTGCGCGATTGCGCGCCGCTGATTTAACCCTCTGGAAGGATTCCGGGATTGAGAGGTGAGTCCCTGACACCACCTCTACAAGCCCCGTTTGAGGGAGTACTACTTTTCCCTGATCTCTCGAAATATACTCTGCAACTCCGGAGACAGCTCAATCCAATTACTAAGGGCCTTAACAACAGCAAGGTCCAATATAAATGGCGCTACCATGCTACCTTGCTCAGTGTGAGAAATGGCACCTCGCACGTGATACAAGATCTACAGAAGGGGATGCAACTGCTCCACTCCTGGGGAATCGTCCCCGACCCACCTCAGGATTCATCGCCTCCGAAAGAACAACGTGGATCCAGGTCTGTACGGCGCAACCCAGATAGTCGTAGCGGAGGATCGGATCCAATGACTTAAAGGGCAAGGGTTCCTGTAAGGATATCTACGAGACAGAAGCTATCCCCGGCACTCAGCTCTCTACTTGTTTTTTTTTTCTTTTTATCTTCCGTTGACTTCATTCAGCTACTGTATGACATTCGTTACCCCCCAGTAGTGGTTTAGTTGGGGTCCTAGACCCTCTACTCCATTGTTCAATACCTTGGCGGTATCTCCGCCGTTAGTTTGCGCTAACTGTTCGCATCCAGCTTTTTTTGCTTGTATAATTACGGCTACCTGACTTACTATTGCAGTGAACCAGACACCAGTGCAGGGCTCTGCACGAAAAAGAGCTTCGCCCGACTTCACCTTCGCAGATATCCACGTACCACTACAGTGGGCCGCCACGTCCACACCTCGAAACCGTAAGTGACTTTCACATCCACCTTCTACACAAACACGGGCCCCAATGGCGACTACAATCTTGTCCCTCAACGCTAATGGCCTGAACCACCCGGCAAAGAGACATTCGCTATGGAAAACTGCATTAGACTTAAAATGTGACATACTATGTGTACAGGAAACACACTTCCTCTCTGCTGGGGCACCTGCCTGTACCAACAGGCATTTTCCCCATGTCTTCTCGGCCCCCTTTGTCTCCAAAGCAAGAGGGGTGCTCATAGCAATAAGGGACTCAGTCAAGTTCGTCTTGAACCACGCTGAAACAGACCCGGAAGGTCGCTATCTGGTACTAGTATGTAAGGTGAATGATGTAGATTACACCCTGGTTAATGTATACGCCCCCAACGTCAAACAGATCCAGTTCCTCCGAAAAGTAATGAAACTCGTTCACTCCGTGAAACGAGGTAGTCTCATTATGTGTGGTGATTTCAATCTAGTCCCTGAAGTCCATTTAGACTCCACCACTCCTACTAAGAGAAGGGAATCCCCTTTGAAACCATTTATCAATACCTATGATCTGTTTGACGTATGGAGGTGCTGTCATGGGTCGGAACGTGACTACACATATTTCTCTCCCCTCCACAAAACTTATTCACGTATCGACTTGTTTCTCACCGACAAATGGTTTCTACAATCTGTCAGCGCATCTGTAATCCACACCACGACCTGGTCGGACCATGCCCCCATTACCATCACCATTGCTAAACCACATACCGTACGGCCTACGTATGTCTGGCGAGCAAACAACTATATAGTACAACATCCCTCTTTCGCACCGAAAATTTCGGACCATTTAACGGAATACTTTGATTCCAATACGGGCTCTGTGCCCGATCCAGGCGTGGTGTGGAACGCGCATAAGGCCTTCATTAGGGGGATTCTGATACAGATGAGCTCAGCCCATAAAAAGAACAGAACATTAAAAATCGACAATCTTACCTCCCAAATAGACGCTCTCGAGCGTCTCAACAAATCCAACCCAGACACGACTAGGGCTGCCAACATACTCTCTCTGAGACAGGAACTGAGACTCCTTCTTTTGCACTCCTATGAACATACACAAAGGAAATTGAAAGCCTTTTCATACTCCACATCTAACAAGGCTGGTAAGGTTATGGCACAACGCATCAAAGGTAGGAGGGCTAAAAATCGGATAGACCATCTCTTTCACCCACACACTAAAGCACATCTCAAAAACCCACAGGCGATCGCAGACGCGTTTAGCACATACTATGGAGACCTATATAACTTGTGCAATGACCGTGACACACACCAACCGTCTCCAACTGACATAGACCAATTTCTCAACCACATACGCCTCCCGTCCATTTCTGCTGACCAATTGGATAAGCTGAATGAACCTTTCACGAGCCCGGAAATCATTGCGACCATCAAATCCCTACCACTGGGTAAATCCCCCGGCCCGGACGGGCTCACGGGGGAATACTTCAAACAATTTGCCCCTCAACTCGCGCCCACCCTGACCGCAATGTTCAACAATGCGGCGACCTTTTCCACATTCCCTAAGGAATCCCTACAGGCACTGGTTGTCACCCTGCCCAAACCGGGAAAAGACCCCACGACACCCCAAAACTTTCGTCCGATATCACTCCTCAATCTCGACCTCAAAATTTATGCGAAAATGATTGCTACTAGACTCCTAAACATCAAGCCCACACTGATCCACAAGGACCAATCGGGGTTCACAACTGGACGGCAAGCGTCGGACGCAACACGTCGAGTAATAGATATTCTACATTACACCGAATCCAGCGGAACGCCTTCTCTGCTCCTGGCTCTGGATGCAGAGAAGGCGTTCGATAGAATCCACTGGGGCTACTTACGACATGTTCTCCAAAAATTTGGGTTCCAAGGCAACATATTAAACGCCTTACTCGCTCTTTATACGTCTCCGTCGGCACGTGTGTTCTCGGCGGACATGCTCTCCCAACCATTCGACATAACAAACGCTACCAGGCAAGGCTGCCCGCTTTCACCATTGATTTTCAATCTCCTTATAGAACCTCTCGCAGAACACATTAGGCAAAACCAGTACATCTCTGGATTCCAGATAGGGCCCGACTCCCACAAAATAAGCCTGTTCGCGGATGACGTCATCCTTATGTTGACTGACCCGACGACATCACTCCCAGAAGCGCAAAAAACCCTCAAATGGTTCAGTGAGGTATCCTACTACAAAGTTAACGCCAACAAGTCCTATATACTAGACTTAGGTCTTGATGCCACTACCAGGAACCTGCTACAAGCACAATTCCCCTACGAATGGGCGGACCATGAGATATCTTACCTGGGTGTCCAAATACCGACCTCCACCAAACACTTATTTAAAAGCAACTTCAAACCTTTCCTCGAAACACTACAGAAAGACACTACTAACTTGGCCAAACATGAATTCTCGTGGTCTGGCAAGCTCGCAGCATTCAAAATGATGCACCTGCCCCAATTACTGTATCTATTCCGGACTCTCCCCATCCCCCTCCCGGCGTCCTATTTCCACTCCCTGCAGACTATCCTGAACAAGTTGCTATGGCAGGGCAAGAAACCCCGCTGTGCGCGACATCTCACTAAACATAGATCCGTGGGGGGGGGGGGGGGGCAGGGTCCATAGATTTTAGAGAATACTACTGGGCATCGATTCTTACTCAGCTTAGGAATTGGTTCCAGCCGCGCCCACTTACTCTATGGGGAAGGCTGGAATCATCACTGATTAAACGCGCCAATCTACGCGACTGGGTCCTGGGGGTCCCGCACGGCACGCTTGTCCCTAATTCACTTCCTCCCACGATGAAAGCATCGGCGCTGGCCTGGAAATTCCTCGTACACATAGGTGAAACTCACCCACGATCGTTCCGCCCTCCTATACCTTTGACTAGCCTGACACATTGCACTACAGACCTACAGCTGACACGCTGGACAGCCATGGGCATTTGCCACATCCAAGATATACTCAGAGGAGACACACTTCTCACGTTCCCTTAATTGCAAGAAAAATTTCAACTTAACCCATCGGAGCTATACACCTACATCAGAATCAAACATTGTTTATCACAATCGCCAAAGCCACTCTACGCTATACCTTCCAAAGTGTGGCCGTTCTTGACTGATCACCTCACGAGAAAGAAAGGGATCTCCCTCTTCTATAACATATTCACCCAAAAACTGATCTTTTCCAAAGCCAAACAACATGACCAATGGGACACGGACACAGGCCAAAAAATCACTGAGGATCAATGGCACTCTGCTCTCAGATCCATTCACAAAGCTACTCGTAATACGGGGCTATGGGAACTCACCTTAAAAATCTCCCTACGGTGGTACCTCATGCCAGCTAAAATAGCTAAATTTGGAGGGAACACCCCCGATACCTGCTGGAGGTGCGCCAAATCTAAGGCCCCGTACACACGACCAAACATGTATGCTGAAACTGGTCCGCGGGCCAGTTTCAGCATACATGTTCGGTCGTGTGTGGGCGCGAGCGGGCAGAATTCCAGCAAACATTTGCCCGCCGGGCCTTTTCCCAGCGGACAAATATTCCTGGACGTGTTTTAAAACCGTCCGCTGGAATCCTGCCCGCTCGGACATGTACGGTCGTCAGTACAGACCTACCGTACATGTCCGAGCGCCCGCCGTCCCTCGCATGCGTCGAATGACTTCGACGCATGCGTGGAAGCATTTTAAAGGCGGGCCGCCCACGTCGCTGCGTCATTGTCGCGGCGACACCGCGTCATCGACGCGGCGACACCGCGGACACGCCCCGCGTATTGTTTACACGCGGACTTCTGTACGATGGTGTGTACAACCATCGTACAGAAGCCCTCTGGCAGACATGTATGGTGAAAACGGTCCGACGGACCGCTTTCACCATACATGTTTGTTCGTGTGTACCCGGCCTAAAGGTGATATTTTGCATATACTGTGGTCATGTCCGACCATTAGCAAGTATTGGTCCGCTGTCTTCCACATCCTGTCAGATATTATTGGGAGTCCTCTACCTCCATCTCCAGCTCTGGCGCTACTGAATGTGGACGTAGACTTGATCCCTACTGACCTAAGACTGGTAGCCACCAACATTCTACTGGCCGCTAGGCTGAGCCTAACCAGACTGTGGAAGTCCACAGACTCCCCAACGATAGAAAGCACTTTAGACCTGGTGAATCTGCATTACAACTACGAAATGACATTGGACTCTAGCAAAGGGCGCCTCAGAGAAGCTCATGAGACGTGGCGCGCATGGACAGAGTGGTCTAGAGTAGCAAGATTTTTGTGAACTCGGTGGCCGCAGGGCTACTTGGGTTGACAGTGTTCTCATTTTGACGTTAACTTGCTTGCCTGTACTGCTTTATCTCTGTACCTTGCTCACTGTTTTGTGTATTGCATACACACTCTTGACGAAAAACTGGTATATACTCTAATCTGTATGTCTGTTCATATGAAAATCTAAATAAAAACTATTGCTTAAAAAAATAAAAAAAAATAAAAACCGCAGAGGTGATCAGCTGATATAGGGAAGCACAATCAATGACATCACACCTACAGCCACACCCCCTACAGTTAGAAACACATATGAAGTCACACTTAACCCCTTCAGCGCCCCCTGTGGTTAACTCCCAAACTGCAATTGTAATTTTCACAGTAAACAATGCATTTTTATAGCATGTTTTGCTGTGAGAATGGCAATGGTCCCAAAAATGTGTCAAAATTGTCCGATGTGTCCGCCATAATGTCGCAGTCACGAAAAAAACGCTGATCGCCGCCATTAGTAGTAAAAAAAAAAAAATTAATAGAAATGCAATAAAACTATCCCCTATTTTGTAAACGCTATAAATTTTGCGCAAACCAATCGATAAACGCTTATTGCGTTTTTTTTTACCAAAAATAGGTAGAAGAATACGTATCGGCCTAAACTGAGGAACATTTTTTTTTTATATATGTTTTTGGGGGATATTTATTATGGTAAAAAGTAAAAAATATTGAATTTTTTTCAAAATTGTCGCACTATTTTTGTTTATAGCGCAAAAAAGAAAAACCGCAGAGGTGATCAAATACCACCAAAAGAAAGCTCTATTTGTGGGGAAAAAAGGACGCCAATTTTTTTCCGGAGCCACGTCGCACGACCGCGCAATTGTCTGTTAAAGCGATGCAGTGCCGAATTGTAAAAACCCCTTGGGTCATTTAGCAGCATATTGGTCCGGTCCTTAAGTGGTTAAACACAAAAAATAAAAACCGCAGAGGTGATCAAATACCACCAAAAAAAAAGCTCTATTTGTGGGGAAAAAAAGGACGTAATTTTTTTTTGGGAGCCATGTCGCACGCCCACGCAATTGTCAGTTAAAGCGACGCATCGCAGAATCGTAAAAAGGAGCCAGGTCATTGGGCAGCCAAATCCTCCGGGGCTGAAATGGTTAATAGTCTCTATAAGGAAGCACTTCCTAAGTAAAAAAAAAAAAAAAAAGTTCCAATGGACCCCTGTGCTTGTTCTGTGTGTAGCGCCACAGCACAGATCGCAGATATCACACTTCTGCGCAGCAGAACTTCTCGCCAAATAAGTCACTTTTCTTCTTACTTCTTACTTATTATTAGACTTCCGCTAAAACTTATCCATAGAAGATCTAGCTGCGTTGGCAAGGTAGGCATGAAAAAAAAAAAAAAAAAGATTGTGTCCTTCTGTTCAGCGAATGGCATTCCTGCAGGCGGCAGCCAATCAGACTGCTGGGACTGGCTGCCGAAAAACAGATGTGAGATGAATAATTGACAGGCGCGTCTGCTGTGGAATTGGAGGATCGCGCTCTCTGCTGTATAATTAGATGATAACTTCAGGGTGCTTGTTGTTGTTTCGGAGGTAATGAATGTGTCCTAATAAATGTATCAAATTAACAACAAGCACTCTCAATTTATAACAATTATGCTTTCATTTGCAGTTTGTTTTCCTTTTTCTTTTCTTTTTTTTTCCCCCCTCCCAGCGCATTTCGTCTGCAAGACGCCGCAGATTGGCAGCTCGGGGCGAAAAGACGCGAAAGGCTGATGGAAGAGGCAGAATTCTGTGTCGTCTCCTTGTTGGCCCTCGCGATTGGCACCCAAATTGGTGAAGATCACAGGGCAGTTTATATGTGAAGACCGAGAGCTATATTCTCCTAAAGTATTATTTGTGTGACGTTCTCATTGGTATGGTCCTGCCTAATTTCCATGCAGGGCAGGTGCAAGGAGTTTTGACACCCTAGGCCAGTGATGGCGAACCTTGGCCCCCCAGATGTTTTGGAACTACATTTCCCATAATGCTCCACTACACTGCAGAGCGCATGAGCATCATGGGAAATGTAGTTCCAAAATATCTGGGGTGCCAAGGTTCGCCACCACTGCCCTAGGCGGAAAAAACTAATTTTGCCGACCCCCTGGCTACAACCCTGACTCCACCCCCCTTGCCCTGTCTACGTATACCCAACCTTTTTAATGAAGCACCTATCAATGCAGCCTCACCAGCGCCGATCAATGCAGCCTCATCAGCGCTTATCAATGCAGCCTCACCAGCGCCTATCAATGCAGCCTCACAAGCACCCATCAATGCAGCCTCACCAGCGCCCATCAACGTAGCATACCAGCGCCCATCAACCCAGCCTCAACAGCCTTTGAAAAAAAAAATGAATATTTTTTACTTTTTGCTATAATAAATATCCCCAAAAATATATAAAACAACATTTTTTTCCCCTCAGTTTAGGCCGATACGTATTCTTCTACCTATTTTTGTAAAAAAAAATCGCAATAAGCGTTTATCGATTGGTTTGCGTAAAAGTTATAGTGTTTACAAAATAGGGGGTAGTTTTATGGCATTTTTATTAATATTTTTTTTTTTTACTAGTAATGGCGGCGATCAGCGATTTTTTTCGGTACTGCGACATTATGGCGGACACTTCGGACACTTTTGACACATTTTTGGGACCATTGGCATTTTTCTAGCGATCAGTGCTATAAAAATGCACTGATTACTACAAAAATGCCACTGGCAGTGAAGGGGTTAACACTAGGGGGCGGGGAAGGGGTTAAGTATGTTCCCTGGGTGTGTTCTAACTGAAGGGGGGGTGGGACTGACTAGGGGAAATGACTGATTGTATGAACAGACAATCAGGCATTTCTCTCCCTGACAGGACCGGGAGCTGTGTGTTTACACACACAGCTCCCGGTCCCCGCTCTGTAACGAGCGATTGCGGGTGCCCGGCGGTGATCGCGCCCGCCGAGCACACGCGTCGGCACCAGGGGCAAGCGGGGGGCACGCCCCTATTGGCTGAAACGTGAGATGACGTATAGCTACGTGATCTCGCGCAGCCGAGCCGACCTGCCGCTGGCGGGTAGGCGGCAAGTAGTTAAAGACGGCCCTGAGTATAGGCAAATTGCCATCATAAAGACTGAAGCAGCTAACTTTGTGAAAATGTATATTTGTGTCATTCTCAAAACTTTTGGCCACGACTGTACAGAGACTGTGCTTTTTGACCATCATCAGCCAGCGGCCCTTTTGGGGGGTGGGGGTTGGGCTACGGCTACACAGGGAAAGCCAGAAAACCAGCTTCTTCAGGTGTCAGGTGTATTTATTTGTAGATCTATTTTTAGATTCACAAAGACTTACGACGGCGTATCTCCAGATACGCCATCGTAAATCCGAATGGCCGCCGTCGTATCTATGCGCCTGATTCATAGAATCAGTTACGCATAGATTTGGCCAAGATAAGAGTTGCGTAAGTCTCCTACGTCTTCGTATCTTGGGGTGCAATAATTACGCTGGCCGCTAGGTGGCGCTTCCTTGATTTCCGCATCGAATATGAAAATTAGCAAGATACGCCAATTCACGAACGTACGTACGTCGCAATTAGTTATGCCGTTTACGTAAGACATACGCCGGCGTAAAGATAAAGCAGGTCTCTAGGTGGCGCAGCCCATGCAAGGTATGGACGTCGTATCTTTTTACGTTGTTTGCGTAAGTCGTACACGAATAGGGCTGTGCGTAAGTTACGTTCACGTCACAGGCATTGAGCCGGCGTATCTTTGGACGTAAATACGACGTGATACTGAGCATGCGCGCGCATGCGCCGTTCGTTCGGCCATGCATCTACATGGGGTCAAGCCTCATTTAAATACAACACGCCCCCTACCAGCCTACTTTGAATTACGCGCACTTACGCTGGCCCATTTACGCTATGCGGCCGTAACTTAGGAGGCAAGTGCTTTGTGAATACAGCACTTGCCTCTCTAATTTGCGGCGGCGTAGCGTAAATACGATACGCTACGCCTGCGCAACGTAAAACAGCCCTACGTGAATCCGGGCCATTGTTCTTTATTGGGGCTCCCATGTCGTACCCCCTTTTCCTCCGCGTCTAACAGATGCCCTGACACCGCAGGAATGATACGTTTCACCGGGAAGGCCTGTCATCCGACCGACGCGCTCGTCTCCCGCTAACAAAAATAAATCACACGTCAGTGGGAATGAAGCGCCGGTGATTAACGGGGAAATAATGATCGGGATTCTTCTGCTCCTCTCATTTTCGCCAAACTCGCTAACGGGCCGGGAAAATGCAGAAGACACCGATTCACACTTTCAACTTTGATTTAAAAAAGCCGGTGTCGCCCTTTTTATAGTAAGTAAAATAATGACAAGGTGTAAAGGAAATGAGCTGAACCTTCATTAGGATCTCCATTTAGAATGCTTGGGATTGAACGGCTGATCTGTCCGGACGATAAATGTATCAAATCCCCTATTGAAGCTTCCCGAGATAAGAATGAAGGGCCAGATTCACAGAAGAAATACGCCGGAGTATCTACTGATACTCCGGCGTATTTTCAAATTTCCCGCGTCGTATCTTAATTTGTGATTCACAAACAAGTTACGACGGCTTTTGGCTAAGATCCGACAGGCTTACAGCTTCGTACGCCTTCGGATCTTAGGCTGCAATACTTTGGCCGCCGCTGGGTGGAGTTTGCGTCGTTTTCCTGCGTCGGGTATGCAAATGAGCTTTTACGGCGATCCACGACGGTTTTCGCGTTCGTTACGTCGTCGCTAGTAATTTTTTCCCGTCGCAAAGTTAAACCTGCTTTTACATGTCTTAACTTTAGACGAGCCATGTTAAAGTATGGCCGTCGTTCCCGCGTCAAATTTCAAAAAAAAATTTGTTTGCGTAAGACGTCCGAATACGAAAGTACGTTACGCACGTCGCTGTTCAAAAAAATTACGTCACTTCGCGGGAATTTCAAAACGGAGCATGTGCAGTACGTCCGGCGCGGGAGCGCGCCTAATTTAAATGGTACACGCCTCATTTGAATTAGGCGGGCTTGCGCCGGACGCCTTTACGTTACACCGCCGTAAGTTTGCATGCAAGTGCTTTGTGAATCAAGCACTTACGCTGAAAACTTGCGGCGGTGTAACGTAAACGGGATACGTTACGCCGCAGCGCAGGTACGTGAATCTGGCCCGAACTTTTTAAAGGTTTAAGGTCTTCATTCTATCACTCACCGTAAATGAGGTCCAGGGGCAAACTGACCATTTGGGTACTCGGGCACTGCCCGAGGGCCCCATGTCACTAGGGGGCCCCATCAGGGTTGCCAGGCTCAGTAAAACCAGGGACAGTATGTAAAAATCTGTGTTTTTTTACATCTGTCCCTGATATGTTCGAAATCGACATGCTTTTGATGTGAAAATCCTGAGATTTTAGCTGCGTTGGTGGCCATCTGTAAGCCTGGCCAGTGCCGAATTACGAAAAAGTGCTCTGGTCAGGAAGGGGGTCAATTCTTTCCGGGGCTGAAGTGGTTAATGAATTAAAAACTGGCTTTTCAGACAGGTCCACTTCAAGAATGGAAATCGTCTCATCCCCGGCCGGCTGTATTACTTTTCTGAACACTCTCTAACCCCTAACAATTCATTTCCCCGCTTTCCGCTTGTCTCTGTATAGAGTTCCATCCCACGTCCCCCGGCCCAAGGCCATTACATGAATTATTAACTGGTCGCTCCATGAATATGAATATCACAATGCCCAATTCCTTTATTAAATAAGGGAAAGGAAAGGGTAATTCTCATGCCGCATCGGGGATGAAAGAGCGACCAGAGGAGGCACTGAAAGGCTGAAGATTATGCAGAGTTATTCACATGTTTCACTTGGAAATTTAATTACGTGGGGACTTTCCGATGTACTATAAGTGCCGTGATATTCCTCTCCCGTTTTATCTTTCTACCTTTTCCCGCAATATTCGAAGATATTTATCTTTTTTCTCAGGGCTGATCCTAGGGTCACAGGCGCCTGGGTGCGGAAATATTTCTGGCGCCCCTACACGGGCGTCGTCATTTTACTAACTCCTCCCCTTTACAAATGTTTCTATGGCAATGACTCAACCACAGAGATGCTCCCGTTCTTCATTAACCACTTGCCGCCCACTAATGACAGATTGACGTCGGCAAAGTGGTCCTGACAGGGGGGGTTCGCGCTGATTGTTTATCAGTGCAGCCCCCCCCTCGGATCGCCACACTGGACCACCAGGGAAGGCCCGTAATTGAAAGAGAAAAATTACTTATTTACAAAAAAATTAACAGAAAAAAAATAAAAACGTCATTTTTTTTCAAAATGTTCAGTCTTTTTTAGTTGTTGCGCAAAAAAAAAAAAAACGCAGAGGTGATCAAATACCACCAAAAGAAAGTTCTATTTGTGGGGAAAAAAGGACGCCAATTTTGTTTGGGTACAGTGTAGCATGACCGCGCAATTGCCATTCAAAGTGCGACAGTGCTGAAAGCTGAAAATTGGCTTGGGCGGGAAGGTGCGTAAGTGCCTGGTATGGAAGTGGTTAAACCACTTCCAGCCCAAGGACGTCATATGACGTCATCTCTTCAGCCGGCGAATCCCTGCACCATAAGAACGATCATAGCGGCGGTTCCGCCGCTTGATCGTTCTTATAGGCGGCGGGAGGGGACGCCTCCCGCCGCCATCCGGTGCTTCTCTGGGCTCTCCTTTGCCATCGGAGACCCGGAGAAACGATACGCCGGCGTCCGATGGAAACCATCGAGTAGACTGGTGACCAGATGGTCACCAGTCATCTCTATGATCGTCGAAAGGCCCGGGCGCGATGTTATGACATCACGCCCGGGTCCTGGAATGTAAACACAGCCGCAATCGCGGCTGAAAGCATTAGATCGGTGAATTTTTTTTTCACGATCTAATGCTTTCCAGCCTGGAGGAGAGATGTGGGGTCTTATTGACCCCGCATCTCTCCATAAAGAGTACCTGTCACACACTATTCCTATTACAAGGGATGTTTACATTCCTTGTAATAGGAATAAAAGTGATCAAAAAAAAATAAAATGTCAAAAAAAGTCTAAAAATAAAAGAAATTGAGTAAAATAAAAAATAAAATAATAAAAAAAAATTCAAACGCCCCTGTCCCCGGTAGCTCGCGTTTAGAAGCGAACACACACGCAAGTCCCGCCCACATATGTAAACGCCGTTCAAACCACACATGTGAGGTATCGCCGCATGCGTTAGAGCGCCAGCACTAGACCTCCTCTGTAACTCTAAATTTGTAACTTGTAAAAAAAAAAAATAAGCGACGCCTATGGAGATTTTTAAGTACTGACGTTTGGCGCTATTCCATGAGTGTGCGCAATTTTAAAAGTGTGACATGTTAGGTATCTATTTACTCGGCGTAACTTCATCTTTCACATTATACAAAAAAATTGTGCTAACTTTACTGTTTTGTTATTTTTTAATTGACAAAACCGTTTTTTTCCCCAAAAAAAAGACGTTTGAAAAATTATTGCGCAAATACTGTGCGAGATAAAAAGTTGCAACGGCCGGCATTTTATTCCCTAGGGTGTCTGCTAAAAAAAAATATATAGTGTTTGGGGGTTCTGAGTAATTTTCTAACAAAAAAATTATGATTTATGCATGTAGGAGAGAAGTGCCAAAATAGGCCCGGTATGGAAGTGGTTAACCTGGGATCCTTACATGATCTCTTAACAATAAACAAAATACAGGAAGAGAAGCAGAGTACTTTATTGGGACCTGGAGGGGGGCCTCTGTGATGGACACAGAGAGTGCTTCTGTTAGAGAGTCTGTTAGATGTTCGGCGCCCCCACCTCTGCAGGCGCCTGGGTGCAATGCACCCTGTGCACCCTGCCTAGGATCGGCCCTGTTTTTTCTGTTCTCTCACTATTATTGGATTTGTTCCTTTCCCCTTCTCTCCACTTCCTCTCCCTCCTTCACTCCCATTCCCTTCTTCCCTTCCCTCTCCTCTTTTGGCCTTATGCACAATTGAGCTCAAAAACACCGGCGACTAAGCTGTTTTTCTTCTGTCTCTAACTCTTTCATGCCTATTTATGACATTTGTTGTTTACAAGTTAAAATCCGTATTTTTTGCTAGAAAATTACTTAGAACCCCCAAACATTATATATATATATATATATATATATATATATATATATATATATATATATATATATATATATATATATATATATATATATATATATATATATATATATTTTTAGAAGAGAATCTAGAGAATAAAATGGCGATTGTTGCAATATTTTATGTCTCACGGTATTTGTGTGGCGGTGTTTCAAACGCAACTTTTTGGGAAAAATTTACTTTCATTTTAAAAAAATGAAAAAGTTAAGTTGGCCCAATTTTTTTGCATAATGTGAAAGATGATGTTACGCCGAGTAAATAGATACCAAACATGTCACGCTTTACAATTGCGCACACTCGTGGAATGGCGACAAACTACGGTACCTAAAAATCTCCAAAGGCGACGCTTTAAACTTTTCTTACGGTTACCAGGTTAGAGTTACAGAGGAGGTCTAGTGCTAGAATTATTGCTCTCGCTCTGACGATCGTGGCGATACCTCACATGTGTGATTTATACACCGCTTTCATATGCGGGCGCGACTTCCGTATGCGTTTTCTTTTTTGCGCAAGCTCGCGGGGAGGGGGGTGCTTTAAATTATTTTTTTATTTTTTCTTATTATTTATTTTTAGAATATTAAATTATTCTTTTTTTTTTACATTTTGATCACTTTTATTGCTGTCACAAGGAATGTAAACATCCCTTGTGACAGTAAGAGGTGGTGACAGGTACTCTTAATGGAGGGATCGGGGGTCTAAAAGACCCCCAATCCCTCCTTTGCACTTCAAAGTATTCAGATCGCCGAAAACGGCGATTCTGAATACTGTGTACTTTTTTAAATCTGGCGCCATTGGCAGCCGAGAAACCCGGAAGTGACGTCATGACGTCGCTTCCGTGTTTCCACTACGGAGACTGAATCAAAGCCTTTTACGGCTTAGTTTCAGTCTGCGCCTGGACACTGGAGGCGGCGGATGGAGGATCGGGTCAGAGCGGTGAGAGGGGGGGATGTCCCCTCCCGCTCCTGCGGCATAACAACCGAGCGGCTTTTAGCCGCATCGGTTGTTATGTCTGGATAGCCAATCGCCCGCTCTAAACAACGGTACCGGGATGATGCCTGCAGCTGCAGGCATCATCCCGGTATAACCCCCGAAAGCCGAGGACGCATATATGCGTACGCTCAGCGTGAAAGGGCTAAACGTCTAAACGTCCCTCCATGTTAGCCTATGTGTCCATGCGTTTACAGTCATTTAGAGGCAGAAGACGATCCAATTAAAGCTGCATTTCGGAGACGAGCTTTTAAGTATAAGAAAGCCTGACAAGCCTGAGGCCTCGTACACACGACAGAGATTCTCGGCAGAATTCGCCGAGAAACTCGGTCAAAACCCGGATTCTGCCGAGAATCTCTGTCGTCTGTACAGTTTTGGCTCGATGGAGCCGCCGAGGAGCTCGACGAGAAAATAGAGAACATGTTCTCTATTTTCTCGTTGGCCGCGTTGTTCTATAGGAGAAGGCGGCCCGCCGAGCTCTTCGGCGGCTTCATCCCAAAACGAGACGAGGAACTCGACGTGCCAAGCACGTCGAGTTTCTCTGTCGTGTGTACGAGGCCTGACACGAGGGAAAACGCCTAAGCCCCAGGCGCTTTTTTTTTTTTTTTTCATTTTAATGGCCGGAATAAATTCATATTCCAGCCAATTAAATAAGTAAATGCCCAAGCGCTTGACGTGCCCAAAAGTGTTTGCAAAAAACATCTTATGCCGCATGCACACACGATCAGGCTTTTGCCTAGCCAAATCACATCGGAAATTCCATTGGAGAAAAATAGTTCTATATCTAAACTCCGATGGAATTCATCGAGAATTTCCGATGAAAAAACTCCGATGGGGCTACACACGGTCGAAAATATTGGATGGAAAAAGTCCGACTGACAAATTCCGATTGTGTGTACAAGGCATTAGGCACTTTTTTTGAAGCTGCTTTTCTCAAGAATTTCCACTCACCTTTGCTCTCATCTCCTGCCCTATATTCTCTACTTCTCTCTCTATCCCCTCCTCTCTTCTCCTCCACTCTTCTCTCTTCCTTTATCCTTTCCTCTTTTTTTTCCTTCCTACCCTTTTTTTTCCTCTTCTGCTTTTCCTTTTTCTCCACTCTCCATAGTCCATCCTAGCAATATTCCCTCCTCTCTTCTTCTCCCTACTCTCTCTCTATCCCTCCCCTCTCCTATTCTCTCCTCCCCTCTTTTCTCTTCTTCTACCCTCTCATCACCCTTTTCTCCTTTTCTTTATTTACCCCTCATCTACTCCCATCTCCTCCTCTTTCCTCTCTATATCTCCTCTCCTTTCCCTTTCCTTATTCCTTTTCCTCTCCTCTCCTCTCCTTTCCTTCTTCCTTTTCTTCTCCTCTCCTTTCCTTCTTCCTTTTCCTCTCCCCTCCTTTCCCTCTCCTTCTTCCTTTCCCTCTCCTCTCCGTTCCCGCTCCTTCTTCCTTTTCCTCTCCTCTCATTTCCCTCTCCTTCTTCCATTTCCTCTCCTCTCATTCTTTCTTTTCCTCTCCTCTCCTTTCCTTCTTCATTTTCCTCTCCTCTCCTTCTTTAATTTCCTCTCTCTATCCCTCCCCTCTCCTATTCTCTCCTCCCCTCTTTTCTCTTCTTCTACCCTCTCATCACCCTTTTCTCCTTTTCTTTATTTACCCCTCATCTACTCCCATCTCCTCCTCTTTCCTCTCTATATCTCCTCTCCTTTCCCTTTCCTTATTCCTTTTCCTCTCCTCTCCTTTCCTTCTCCTCTCCTTTCCTTCTTCCTTTTTCTGTCCTCTCTCATTTCCCTCTCCTTCTTCCTTTCCCTCTCCTCTCCGTTCCCTCTCCTTCTTCCTTTTCCTCTCCTCTCATTTCTCTCTACTTCTTTCTTTTCCTCTCCTCTCATTTCCCTCTCCTTCTTCCTTTTCCTCTCCTCTCATTTCCCTCTCCTTCCTCCTTTTCCTCTCCTCTCATTTCCCTCTCCTTCTTCCTTTTCCTCTTCTCTCATTTCCCTCTCCTTCTTTCTTTTCCACTCCTCTCATTTCCTTCTTCCTTTTCCTCTCCTTTCCTTCTTCCTTTTCCTCTCCTTCTTTAATTTCCTCTCCTTTCACTCTCTTTCTTCCTTTTCCTCTCCTCTCATTTCCCTCTCCTTCTTCCTTTCCCTCTCCTCTCATTTCCCTCTCCTTCTTCCTTTTCCTCTACTCTCCTTTCTCTCTTCTTTATCTTTTTCATGTCCTCTCCTTTCCCCTATTTCCACTCCCTTTTAGACCCCTTTGACTGGGGCCCACTGTGCGTTAGGGGGTAAAATGTCACTCGTTTTAGTGGCGCTTTATCGATGTTTAAGTTGCACTTTTCGGCCGCTAGTGATGCGCTTTTAACCCCAACTAGCGGCCGAATAAGGGGTTAAAAGCGCCCCCTTGTTGTGGCGCTTCCAAAGCACTTTTCAGGCGCTTTGGAAGCGCTAGCCTTTCATTTCAATGAATGGGAGGCAGTTTTCAGGCGCTATTTCTAGCGCTAAAACACCTGAAAAACTCCTCAGTGTGAAAGAGGTCTTAGTTCCCCTCCTTTTTCCTGACCTTGCCCTCTTCCCTTTCCTTCCCCATTCCTTCTCCCCTACCCTACCTTCTCTGCTCATTTCATCCTTTTATCTTGGCTTTCGGAACTTTCGCCAACATTTGAGCGACCGTGTGTATGCAAGACAAGTTTGAGCCAACATCCGTCGGAAAAAAAATCCACGGTTTTGTTGTCGTGATTTCCGATCGTCTGTACGCGGCATTAGTGGTTTGCACTTCTGCCTTGCTGCACTGGAGTTCTTATATTGAATCCCAGCCAAGACACTGGCCCAGATTCTCAAAGGCATTACGACGGCGCAACACCATTTGCGCCGTCGTAAGTCCTAATCTGGCCCCGGGTATCTATGCGACTGATTCTTAGAATCAGTTATGGATAGATACCCATTAGATCTGACAGGCGTAAGGCTCTTACGCTGTCAGATCTTAAATGTAATTTTTTTTTCCCGCCGCTAGGTGTCGCCGACGTCGTTTTCCCCGTCGCTTATGTAAATTAGCAAATTACGATGATTCCCGAACGTACGCGCTCGACGCAGAGAATTTACGACGTTTCCGTAGCCTTTGCGACGCGCAAAGTTGCCCCTGGGTCTATGAGGCGCAGCCAATGTTAAGTATGGCCGTCGTTCCCGCGTCGAAATTTTAAAAATCTACGTCGTTTGCGTAAGACGTCCGTGAATGGCGCTGGACGCCATTTACGTTAACGTCTAAGCAAATGACGTCGGTGCGACGTCATTTAGCGCAATGCACGTCGGGTAACTTACCCGACGGAGCATGCGCAGTACGCTTGGCGCGGGAACGCGCCTAATTTAAATGGTGCCCGCCCCATTTGAATTGGGCGGGCTTGCGCCGAGCGCTTTTACGATACACCGCCGCAAGTTTACAGGTAAGTGTTCTGAGAATCAGGCACTTACGCTGTAAACCTG
This sequence comes from Rana temporaria, assembly GCF_905171775.1. NCBI lineage: Eukaryota > Metazoa > Chordata > Amphibia > Anura > Ranidae > Rana > Rana temporaria. The sequence continues at coordinate 527,842,249 of NC_053490.1, read as the reverse complement.
CGGCGGTGTAACGTAAATCACATACGTTACGCTTCCCAGGAGCAACATAATTATATGTGAATCTGGGCCACTATTTGCATGGAGTTTGCGTTTTGCATATCTTCTGCACGCTAAAGATATGCTGGTAAGTTAATTGGCATCTGTTGAAATGGGCCCTGGTATGTGTATGTATGCATGTGAGATAGGAACCTTCTGATTGTAAGCTCCTCGAGGGCAGGCATTGATGTGAATGTACAATGTGTACATTTCCTGTGCTATACAAATAACTATAGAAAAAAAAAAACGTAATATTAATGCAACTATCCCAAGGCAATGAGAAGGGCACAAAGCATATTGCGCATCACTTTATATTTTATTTTCTAGAAGGCAAGAAACCACAGCGAAAGCCAGAGGAGATACCTGATTTCATGTCAAAGCCAACTTCCCTCCAAGCTAAAACATCTATAGAATACAAAGCAGGCATCCTAAAAAATGTGTATTATTTAAAGGAGCCCTTCGGCTCAAACGTGTCTACCTTCGGCTCAAACGTGTCTATACATCTGCTGGAGACACCAAGAGAAGAGATGCAGAAAGTGTCATCCTATGCATCAGGGACAGATAGATAGGAACACCAGAATTGTGTTTCCCTGCCGCCGAGGCGTGCCGCACGCGCGCTGCTGATACATTTCTTATATTCGGAGTTTCAGAAGTTCTTAGTATGAAGAATTCATGGAAAAGAGGATATTAATGTTTGAGGTCGTTTTAGAAGGATTCGCTGATGAAAGATCACTCAAGGTTCCTTAAGGTGGGTTTCAATTATTCAAGTTTGAAATAAGTTTGTTGAAGTTGGAGAGAAGAGTTTCTGGAAAGAAAAGAAGGCAGGGCAAGAAAGGAAAGCAGATACAGAGGGAATACAATGGAAAATAAGGAAGGAAGGAAGGAAGGGAGGAAGGATGATGGAAAGAAAGAAAGAAGGAAGGGGAGAATGAAGGAAGTACAATGTAAAGAAAGGAAGAGGAGAATGAAGGAAGGATGATGTAAAGAAAGGAAGAGGGAACGGGAGAATGAAGGAAGGATGATGTAAAGAAAGGAAGAGGAGAATGAAGGAAGGATGATGTAAAGAAAGGAAGAGGAGAATGAAGGAAGGACGATGTAAAGAAAGGAAGAGGAGAATGAAGGAAGGATGATGTAAAGAAAGGAAGAGGAGAATGAAGGAAGGACGATGTAAAGAAAGGAAGAGGAGAATGAAGGAAGGATGATGTAAAGAAAGGAAGAGGAGAATGAAGGAAGGATGATGTAAAGAAAGGAAGAGGAGAATGAAGGAAGGATGATGTAAAGAAAGGAAGAGGAGAATGAAGGAAGGATGATGTAAAGAAAGGAAGGGGAGAATGAAGGAAGGATGATGTAAAGAAAGGAAGGAAGGCAGGACGATGTAAAGAAAGGAAGAGGAGAATGAAAGAAGGACGATGAAAAGAAAGGAAGAGGGAAGGGGAGAATGAAGGAAGGACGATGTAAAGAAAGGAAGGGAGAATGAAGGAAGGACGATGAAAAGAAAGGAAGAGGAGAATGAAGGAAGGACAGTGTAAAGAAAGGAAGAGGAGAATGAAGGAAGGACAGTGTAAAGAAAGGAAGAGGAGAATGAAGGAAGGATGATGTAAAGAAAGGAAGGGGAGAATGAAGGAAAAATGATGTAAAGAAAGGAAGGGGAGAATGAAGGAAGGATGATGTAAAGAAAGGAAGAGGAGAATGAAGGAAAGACGATGTAAAGAAAGGAAGGGGAGAATGAAGGAAAGACGATGTAAAAAAAGGAAGAGGGAAGGAGAGAATGAAGGAAGGATGATGTAAAGAAAGGAAGGGGAGAATGAAGGAAGGATGATGAAAATAAAGGAAGAGGGAAGGAGAGAATGAAGGAAGGACGATGTAAAGAAAGGAAGGGGAGAATGAAGGAAATACGATGTAAAGAAAGGAAGAGGAGAATGAAGAAAGGATGATGTAAAGAAAGGAAGAGGAGAATGAAGGAAGGATGATGTAAAGAAAGGAAGGAGAGAATGAAGGAAGGATGATGTAAAGAAAGGAAGAGGAGAATGAAGGAAGGATGATGTAAAGAAAGGAAGAGGAGAATGAAGGAAGGATGATGTAAAGAAAGGAAGAGGAGAATGAAGGAAGGATGATGTAAAGAAAGGAAGGAGAGAATGAAGGAAGGATGATGTAAAGAAAGGAAGAGGAGAATGAAGGAAGGATGATGTAAAGAAAGGAAGAGGAGAATGAAGGAAGGATGATGTAAAGAAAGGAAGAGGAGAATGAAGGAAGGATGATGTAAAGAAAGGAAGAGGGAAGGGGAGAATGAAGGAAGGATGATGTAAAGAAAGGAAGAGGAGAATGAAGGACGATGTAAAGAAAGGAAGAGGAGAATGAAGGAAGGACGATGAAAATAAAGGAAGAGGGAAGGGGAGAATGAAGGAAGGATCATGTAAAGAAAGGAAGAGGGAAGGGGAGAATGAAGGAAGGATGATGTAAAGAAAGGAAGAGAAGAATGAAGGAAGGACGATGTAAAGAAAGGAAGGGGAGAATGAAGGAAAGACGATGTAAAGAAAGGAAGGGGAGAATGAAGGAAAGACGATGTAAAAAAATGAAGAGGGAAAGAGAGAATGAAGGAAGGATGATGTAAAGAAAGGAAGAGGAGAATGAAGGAAGGATGATGAAAATAAAGGAAGAGGGAAGGGGAGAATGAAGGAAGGATGATGTAAAGAAAGGAAGGGGAGAATGAAGGAAGGATGATGTAAAGAAAGGAAGAGAAGAATGAAGGAAGGACGATGTAAAGAAAGGAAGAGGGAAGGAGAGAATGAAGGAAGGATGATGTAAAGAAAGGAAGGGGAGAATGAAGGAAAGACGATGTAAAGAAAGGAAGGGGAGAATGAAGGAAAGACGATGTAAAGAAAGGAAGGGGAGAATGAAGGAAAGACGATGTAAAGAAAGGAAGGGGAGAATGAAGGAAAGACGATGTAAAAAAAGGAAGAGGGAAAGAGAGAATGAAGGAAGGATGATGTAAAAAAAGGAAGAGGAGAATGAAGGAAGGACGATGAAAATAAAGGAAGGGGTGAATGAAGGAAGGATGATGTAAAGAAAGGAAGGGGTGAATGAGGAATGATGATGTAAAGAAAGGAAGAGGAGAATGAAGGAAGGATGATGAAAATAAAGGAAGAGGGAAGGGGAGAATGAAGGAAGGATGATGTAAAGAATGTAAGGAAGTCTGGAAGCCCTTGTTGCTAATGGACTTAATCTTAAACATCTCTCCATGTAAAGCTGGAGGAATACAAATGTCACATGACACCCTCATCTGCAGCCATGGATTCATCCTGACTAGATGCTCCCCTTCTCCCTACTAGAGGGGAGTCCATTCCTCTACCCCAGTGGTCTCCAAACTGCAGCTATTGGGCCGAATAGGGCCCTCTGCTTGCCTTTTTACGGCCCTCGGGGCACTATTTCTCCCATTGATACCAGCAATTGTACACTATTCCGTCCAATGACTCCAACGATGGGACACTATTACTCTCAATGACAACAACGATGGGACACTACTTCTCATTTTATACTCCTTTGGGGGGGGGGGTGTGGCACATTCCAGCCCCACTAATGTCTGAATGACAATAAACTGGCCCTTTGTTTAGAAAGTTTGGGGACCCCTGCTCCACCCCCTACCCCATGCAGGAGGGGCGAAACATTTTTTTTTTGTCTGGAAATGTCCCTCACTTTCCCCGGCAGTGCCGTGCATTCATTGCTTTATATCCGAAGACAAAATAAATTGGTATTTCAGCTACAAAAGAAAAAAAAATGGAAGTGGCGAGTGGTGAGAAGACACATCAAGTCAAAGACGGACCGCTTGATATTTGGAAAAGCATCACATTCCGATAGGACATTAACCCGGCCGCATGCAGATGGCGGCGCGCCGACTACGGGTCACGGAAAACCACCGATGTAACGAGAAGAAGAGTATATTATTTCTTTAAAAAAAAAGAGAAAAAGACAAAACAACATTAGCATTCCGTTTTACCGAGTCGCTGAAAGCCGATTTAAAGAAGGGACCTTTTCCCAGCCTGGGAAACTCATGCATAAGAAAAGCAGTGTATTATTTTAATGTCAATCAGATAAGAAATTCTGTATATCACTGAAATGGTGAATAATTCGAGAAAAAAAAGTGAAAGGGCAACATCAGTGGATTCAAAGACTTCAATGATCTTCAAAATAGTCGGCTTCTTTGTAGAAAGGCATAGAATATCCCACATCAATGAAATGGAGACAAAAAAAAGAATAGCGTTCAGCTCATCAGAACAAAAGAATTCGGGCGTCTTTACATGACTGCAACACAACGAATGCATGCGTGTTAATGATCGGTATTTAACCGCTTCCCGACCGCCGGCAGAATGGAGCGGGCAGGCAAATGGGCGGACCTGTACATCCCTTTGAATTTGATGCCTAGCGAGCGAGCGCATGTGCGCCTTGGAAGTGTGCTCCGCGGGTCCCGGGAAGTGGATGTTCACCGGCGGCCCACGATTGTGGTGTGGAGAAGCAGAACGGGGAGATGCCTATGTAAAAAAAGGCATTTCCCTGTTCTGCCTAGTCATTTGGAGCAGTGATCGCTAACATGTCAGTGGTAGCCCATCCCCCACGGTTAGAATCACTCCCTAGGACACACTTAAAGGGGAGTTCCAGCCTTTTTTTTATGTTTATTAAAAGTCGGCTGCTATAAAAAGTGTTAATGATCGGTATTTAACCGCTTCCTGACCGCCGCACGCCGATATGCGTCGGCAGAATGGAGCGGGCAGGCAAATGGGCGTACCTGTACGTCCTTTTGAATTTGATGCCTAGCGAGCGCGTGCATGACTCGGAATTGTGCTTGCGGGTCCCTGGAAGAGGATGTTCACCGGCGGCCCACGATTGCGGTGTGGAGAAGCAGAAAACAGAAATTATAAACAAGGCATTTTTCCCTGTTCTGTCTAGTAATCGGGAGCAGTGATCCCTGTCATGTCAATGGTAGCCCAGCCCCCCCCCCGCGGTTAGAATCACTCTTAAAGGGGCGTCCCAGCCTTTTTTTATGTTTATTAAAAGTCAGCAGCTACAAAAAGTGTAGCTGCTGGCTTTTAATAAACAAACACTTACCATTTCTACTGTCCAGCGACGCGGCCGCCTGTAGTGTCGCTCTTCTCCCCCGCTCTCCGCCGGTACCTCCATTCTAACTGTGGGCACCCGGCTGTGACACCTTTTCGGCTTCACGACCGGGCACTCAGTATAGCAAAAAGTAAAAGATAGTGTGTTTTTTTTTTAATTGACGCACTTTTTTTTTTTTTTCACAATCACTTTTTTTTTTATATATAGCGCAAAAAAACAACAACACAGAGGTGATCAAATACCACCAAAATAAAGCTCTATTTGTTGGAAAATAAGGACGAAAATGTTGTTAGGGAGCCACGTCGCGCGACCGCGGAATTGTCAGTTAAAGCGACGCAGTCCCGAATCGCAAAAAATGTCCCGGTCATTGGGCAGCCAATTCTTCAGAGGCTGAAGTGGTTAAACAGTTGACCAGTAGAGACCATCCTCCCTCCCCAGTACAGACCCCTCTAGATGGCCACCCCTCCCCAGTACAGACCTCTTTAGATAGTCTTTCCTTCCCAGTACAGACCATCCTCCCTCCCCAGTGCAGGTCCCTCAGTACAGACACTCTCCCAAGTACAGGAACCTTTAGGATAGTTACCCCTTCCCAGTACAGACCCCGCAGGTAGGGTGACCATGTGTCCCGGATTGCCCGGGACAGTCCCGCATTTTGCAGGTCTGTCCCGGGCACATTCATTCCAAGACAATACAGTGTCCCATACTGAAACTGCCACTAACACCCCCCCCCCCCCCCCCCCCCCCGGGCCAATCTGATGCCCCTAAAAAAGGGCGCCACATCACCACTTTACTCACTGACAGTACTTGTCCTGGCCGGGAATGTCTGGAGGAGCACAATCCCCGCCCCCTGCTTGTGATTGGAGAAATCATAAATCCCGCCTCTTGTGTCCAATCACTGTGCCGTGATTCGTTACAGCACAAGCTGATTTTTGGGAAGGGAGAGTGTCCCTGAATGGTAGTTTGGAAATGTGGTCACCCTACCCGCAGGACAGTCACCACTCTCCAGTATAGACCCTCTAGGCCAGACCTGGGCAAACTACGGCCCGCGGGCCGTATACGGCCCGGCGGACCTTTTAATCAGGCCCACCCCCGCCGCCGAAACCGCCGCCGCTGCCACGTTAATCACCGCGGCGGGGAACATTAGACAGCGTTCATTTGAACAGCTGTTTTCCCCGCCGCGCATAGACACTCCCCCTTGGACGGATCTGTCCAATCGCGAGCAAGGGGGAGTCACATAGACACTCCCCCTTGCTCGCGATTGGACAGATCCGTCCAAGGGGGAGTGTCTATGGCATAGACACTCCCCCTTGGACGGATCTGTCCAATCGCAAGCAAGGGGGAGTCACATAGACACTCCCCCTTGCTCGCGATTGGACAGATCCGTCCAAGGGGGAGTGTCTATGGCATAGACACTCCCCCTTGGACGGATCTGTCCAATCGCGAGCAAGGGGGAGTCACATAGACACTCCCCCTTGCTCGCGATTGGACAGATCCGTCCAAGGGGGAGTGTCTATGGCATAGACACTCCCCCTTGGACGGATCTGTCCAATCGCAAGCAAGGGGGAGTCACATAGACACTCCCCCTTGCTCGCGATTGGACAGATCCGTCCAAGGGGGAGTGTCTATGCGCAGCGGGGAAAACAGCTGTTCAAACGAACGCTGTCTAATGTTCCCCGCCGCGGTGATAACAGTAGGCAGGGCCGGGAGGGGTCACACGCAGCCACTTGTGCCAACACACGCAGCCACTTGTGCCAACACACGCAGCCACTTGTGCCAACACATGCAGGCACTTGTGGCAACACACGCAGCCACTTGTGCCACCATAAATTGTCGCCACTGTGCCAATCACACGCAGCCACTGTTCCCAAACACAGCCACTGTGCCAATCACACGCAGCCACTGTGCCAATCACATGCAGCCACTGTTCCCAAACACAGCCACTGTGCCAATCACACGCAGCCACTGTGCCAATCACACGCAGCCACTCTTCCCAAACACAGCCACTGTGCCAATCACACGCAGCCACTCTTCCCAAACACAGCCACTGTGCCAATCACACGCAGCCACTGTGCCAATCACACGCAGCCACTGTGCCAATCACACGCAGCCACTGTGCCAATCAAACGCAGCCACTCTGCCCATCACACGCAGCCACTGTGCCAATCACACGCAGCCACTCTTCCCAAACACAGCCACTGTGCCAATCACACGCAGCCACTGTGCCAATCACACGCAGCCACTGTGCCAATCACACGCAGCCACTGTGCCAATCAAACGCAGCCACTCTGCCCATCACACGCAGCCACTGTGCCAATCACACGCAGCCACTGTGCCCATCAAACGCAGCCACTGTGCCAATCACACGCAGCCACTGTGCCAATCACACGCAGCCACTGTGCCAATCACACGCAGCCACTGTTCCCATCAAACGCAGCCACTGTGCCAATCACACGCAGCCACTGTGCAATCAATTGTTGCCACTGTTCCCAAACACAGCCACTGTGCCAATCACATGCAGCCACTGTGCCAATCACACGCAGCCACTGTGCCAATCACACGCAGCCACTGTGCCAATCACACGCAGCCACTGTTCCCATCAAACACAGCCACTGTGCCAATCACACGCAGCCACTGTGCAATCAATTGTTGCCACTGTTCCCAAACACAGCCACTGTGCCAATCACATGCAGCCACTGTGCCAATCACATGCAGCCACTGTGCCAATCACACGCAGCCACTGTGCCAATCACACGCAGCCACTGTGCCAATCACATGCAGCCACTGTGCCCATCACACGCAGCCACTGTGCCAATAACACGCAGCCACTGTGCCAATAACACGCAGCCACTCTGCCCATCAAACGCAGCCACTGTGCCAATCACACGCAGCCACTGTGCCCATCAAACGCAGCCACTGTGCCATCACATGCAGCCACTGTGCCCATCACACGCAGCCACTGTGCCAATAACACGCAGCCACTCTGCCCATCAAACGCAGCCACTGTGCCATCACATGCAGCCACTGTGCCAACACACGCAGCCACTGTGCCAACACACGCAGTCACTGTGCCATCAATTGTTGCCACTGTGCCCATCACACGCAGCCACTGTGCCATCAATTGTCGCCACTGTGCCCATCAAACGCAACCACTGTGCCATCACACGCAGCCACTGTGCCATCACATGCAGCCACTGTTTAATCAATTGTTATTGATTAAACAGTGGCTGCCTGTCCCCAGCCTCTGTCCCCTTCCTGTGTCATGTCCCCAGCCTCTGTCCCCCTCTTGTGTCATGTCCCCAGCCTCTGTCCCCCTCCTGTGTCATGTCCCCAGCGTCTGTCCCCCTCCTGTGTCATGTCCCCAGCCTCTGTCCCCCTCCTGTGTCATGTCCCCAGCGTCTGTCCCCCTCCTGTGTCATGTCCCCAGCGTCTGTCCCCCTCCTGTGTCATGTCCCCAGCGTCTGTCCCCCTCCTGTTTCATGTCCCCAGCGTCTGTCCCCCTCCTGTGTCATGTCCCCAGCCTCTGTCCCCCTCCTGTTTCATGTCCCCAGCGTCTGTCCCCCTCCTGTGTCATGTCCCCAGCCTCTGTCCCCCTCTTGTGTCATGTCCCCAGCCTCTGTCCCCCTCCTGTGTCATGTCCCCAGCCTCTGTCCCCCTCCTGTGTCATGTCCCCAGCCTCTGTCCCCCTCTTGTGTCATGTCCCCAGCCTCTGTCCCCCTCCTGTGTCATGTCCCCAGCCTCTGTCCCCCTCCTGTGCCATGTCCCCAGCCTCTGTCCCCCTCCTGTGTCATGTCCCCAGCCTCTGTCCCCCTCCTGTGTCATGTCCCCAGCCTCTGTCCCCCTCCTGTGTCATGTCCCCAGCCTCTGTCCCCCTCCTGTGTCATGTCCCCAGCATCTGTCCCCCTCCTGTGTCATGTCCCCAGCCTCTGTCCCCCTCCTGTGTCATGTCCCCAGCCTCTGTCCCCCTCTTGTGTCATGTCCCCAGCCTCTGTCCCCCTCCTGTGTCATGTCCCCAGCCTCTGTCCCCCTCCTGTGTCATGTCCCCAGCCTCTGTCTCCCTCCTGTGTCATGTCCCCAGCCTCTGTCCCCCTCTTGTGTCATGTCCCCAGCCTCTGTCCCCCTCTTGTGTCATGTCCCCAGCCTCTGTCCCCCTCTTGTGTCATGTCCCCAGCCTCTGTCCCCCTCCTGTGCCATGTCCCCAGCCTCTGTCCCCCTCCTGTGCCATGTCCCCAGCCTCTGTCCCCCTCCTGTGTCATGTCCCCAGCCTCTGTCCCCCTCCTGTGTCATGTCCCCAGCGTCTGTCCCCCTCCTGTGCCATGTCCCCAGCCTCTGTCCCCCTCCTGTGTCATGTCCCCAGCCTCTGTCCCCCTCCTGTGCCATGTCCCCAGCCTCTGTCCCCCTCCTGTGCCATGTCCCCAGCCTCTGTCCCCCTCCTGTGTCATGTCCCCAGCCTCTGTTCCCCTCTTGTGTCATGTCCCCAGCCTCTGTCCCCCTCCTGTGTCATGTCCCCAGCCTCTGTCCCCCTCCTGTGTCATGTCCCCAGCCTCTGTCCCCCTCCTGTGTCATGTCCCCAGCCTCTGTCTCCCTCCTGTGTCATGTCCCCAGCCTCTGTCCCCCTCCTGTGTCATGTCCCCAGCCTCTGTCCCCCTCCTGTGCCATGTCTATAACAAGTACTCGTACGAGTTTTCCAACAATGATATTTACTGCTTTTTATAAAGAAATAAAAATGATTTTATGCAGTATTGAGTTTAGCCTTTTGGCCCGGCCCTCCAAAATATTTTTAGTTTCTCATGTGGCCCCATCGAAAAAATAATTGCCCACCCCTGCTCTAGGCATACCTCCCAACATTTAGAAAATACAATGCGGAACATCTTGTTGAGCGGGGGGGTGCAAAGTTGTTGAGCGGGGGGGCTGGGGAACAAAGTTGTTGAGTCGGGGGGGGCAGGGATCAAAGTTGTTGGTTGAGCGGGGGGGGGGGGCGGGAATCAAAGTTGTTGAGTGGGGGCGGTTCTCCTACCTGTGCATATTCCTCTGTCCCGACACCCCGCCTGCGCCATTCGACTGTAGCCCGCTCCGTATTTCCCGCCGCACTGTGATTGGGCGTAGAGCAGTCATGTGTGGAGGCGGGACTTCTAGACGATCAATGACAGGCCAGCCCCACGCCACACGTGACCACCATACGCCCAATCACAGGGAACCGGAAACCAAACATGGCGGTGGAACGCAAACATGTAGGTGGAACGCAAACATGGAGGCACGGAATGTTGCGCCGGGCCCTGTTTTGCGGGATCCTAGTCTAGTCCACGGGACCCCGGGACAGACTTTGAATTGCAGGAGGATCCCGCGGAATCCGGGACAGTTGGGAGGTATGCTCTAGGACAGTTACCCCTTCCTAGTATAGACCCCTCAGGACAGGCACCCCTCCCCAATACAGACCCCTCACCCCAAATACTGATCTCGCAGTACAGTTACCCCTCCCCAGCACAGACCTACCAGTAGAGACCATTCTCCCTCCCCATTGCAGATCCTTCAGTACAGACCCCCTCCCAAGTACAGGCAGTTTTAGGAGTACAGCGCATCAAAAAAGCATCACTTGCACTTTTGGTCCATTGATGTCTATCGCAAGCAAAATGCAATCTGTTGCGGGAAAAAAAAGACCCCCGACCCTTTCTAAAGAACGCACCGGCTCAAAACTCACAATTGAGAAAGTCTTGGTCCGCATCAGCTTCACGTGAACGCAGTTCTATGGGTTGTTGTTTATTGCTTATTTGTATAAATCAATGGGATTTGTGAAGTATGGGTCCTCCAAGTCCCATTTTCGGTTAGCACACTTTGTTGGAGTTTGATGAATGCAGACAAATCGCTATTAACCAAGTTATCTGCTCTCCTCAACCGCTTATTTGCCTAAACGGCATCTCTAAGATTTAGAGCGGGCGTCACAAGTTATTAAATTAAATGATCCTTTTTTTTTTTTTTTTTTTACGAGGCCTATTACTGTAAGCCGAATATTTATAACAATAATATTCAGAGACTTGTCACATACACACAGGAGAAAGCTTAAACATTTCAAGATTTGCAATTTCCATTTCTTGGCGCGGCCAGGAATACAATCACGGCGGGAAGTCCGGATGAAAATGAATTGAACGTCAAATGAGATCACTTGCGTGAAGCCCGGACAAATCGTCTGATAAAGACTCATGCGGTAAAGTGGGATTTAGGGTAAAACAATGTATCAAAGTGATTATAGGTGGGAAGTGACAAAGGTATTTGGGGTTTGATGAATGTTTACTACTTTTACACCTTGAGCTACATTATGACCGTCCCCCCCTAACCAACCTACCATCCCCCTCTTAAAGGGGTTGTAAAGCTTCCTGTTTTTTCACCTTAACCACTTAAGCCCCGGACCTTTAGGCAGCTTAATGCCCAGGCCAGGTTTTGCGATTCGGCACTGCGTCGCTTTAACAGACAATTGCGCGGTCGTGCGACGTGGCTCCCAAACAAAATTGGCGTCCTTTTTTCCCCACAAATAGAGCTTTCTTTTGGTGGTATTTGATCACCTCTGTGGTTTTTATTTTTTGCGCTATAAACAAAAATAGAGCGACAATTTTGAAAGAAATGCAATATTTTTTACTTTTTGCTATAATAAATATCCCCCAAAAACATATCTAAAAAAAAAATTTTTCCTCAGTTTAGGCCGATACGTATTCTTCGACCTATTTTTAGTAAAAAAAATTGCAATAAGCGTTTATCGATTGGTTTTCGCAAAATTTATAGCGTTTACAAAATAGGGGATAGTTTTATTGCATTTTTATTAATTATTTTTTTTTTACTACTAATGGCGGCGATCAGCGATTTTTTCCGTGACTGCGACATTATGGCGGACACTTCGGACAATTTTTGGGACCATTGTCATTTTCACAGCAAAAAATGCATTTAAATTGCATTGTTTATTGTGAAAATGACAGTTGCAGTTTAGGAGTTAACCACAGGGGGCGCTGTAGGAGTTAGGGTTCACCTAGTGTGTGTTTACAACTGTAGGGGGGTGTGGCTGTAGGTCTGACGTCATCGATCGAGTCTCCCTTATATAAGGGATCACTCGATCGATACGCCGCCACAGTGAAGCACGGGGAAGCCGTGTTTACATACGGCTCTCCCCGTTCTTCAGCTCCGGGGAGCGATCGGGACGGAGTGGCTATAAACGAATAGCTGCACCGTCGTCCTGGATCGCTCCCCGAGGGAACCCGACCGCCGCATGTAGCGCGGGGGGGTCCCGATCGGACCCCCCACCCGCTAGAAGGCAAGGACGTACCTGTACGCCCATTTGCCTGTACGTGCCATTCTGTGGACGTACATATACATGCCGCGGTCGGGAAGTGGTTAAAGTGGAGGTTCACCCTAAAACAATTATATAACATTGCATCCAGCATAATTCGGACATGTACAGTATGCCGGTATATGACCTCCACTTTAACCACTTCCATACCGGGCCTATTTTGGCACTTCTCTCCAACATGCAAAAATCATAAATCATCACTATGGCCCGGATTCACAAACAGCGGCGCACATTTATGCTGCCGTAGCGTATCTCCTTTACGCTACACCGACGCAGCGCAGAGAGGCAAGCACTGGATTCACTGCCAAATCTACGCTGGGTTTCCTAGGCGTAAGCCGGCGTAAGTGGAAGTGGGCGTGAGCCATGCAAATGATTCGTGACCCCATGCAAATGATGGGCCAAGCGCCAGACAGATACGTATAATGAACGGCGCATGCGCCGTCCCTTGGACGCATCCCAGTGCGCATGCTCAGAATCACGTCGGAACTACTCCCTAAGATACGCCGGATCACTGCCTACGGCGTGAACGTAACCTACGCCTAGTCATATTCACGTCCTACGTAAACTACATAAAATACGTCGGCTTGTGTTCCCTGGTGCAGCCCTTTGCATGGATGCTGCTGAGTTACACCTCCTTTATGGGTAATAACTTTACGCCGGACGTATGACTTTACGCGCACTGCGCCGGGCGCACATACGTTCGTGAATCGGCATATCTCCCTCATTTGTATATGTGAATAGAAAATCAATGGGAGCGCCAAATGCATCCAGCGTAAATATGCGCACACTCTACGCCGGCATAGACAAGTTACGTCGGTCGGATGAAGCCTGTTTTTAGGCGAATCTTAGTGTGGGCACAGCGCATAGATACGACGGCGCATATTTGCACTTACGTGGCATATCTGGAGATACATCGGTGTAAGTGCTTTGTGAATCCGGGCCTATATATGTTTTTTTTTTTAATCCCATTAGAATAAGATGACCAGATTTTTAAAATGAAATCCGGGGACATATTTTTTCATTACTAGTAATGGCAACAATCAGCGACTCTCTGCCCGTCGCCGCCCGCCTCACAGCCTCTCAAGTCTCACTCATCGGGCCCCGGATACTACTGGATGGGGAGCGGAGGAAGATCACTCGGCCAGGGAAGGCAAGGAGATAGGCAGGTGGCTGGCCAGGATTTGAGCCAAGGCAGAAGAACATACGAGCGGAGCTGAATGGGCATGCGCCCGAAACTGAAGAAATATTCCCTCCGCTCCGACCAGCACATGATCATCAGAAGGGGGCACATATAATGGGAAAAATACACCCCCCCCCCTATGCTAGTAGTCACGGCAGAGCAATTACGGTGTAATTCTAATTTTTTTATTTTAATTCTGCACTGACTGTCTTTGAAATTGCCCCTGCCCCTTATTAAAGCGGTTCTCCACCCTAAAGTGGAGTCCCGCTGATCGGAACCCTCCCCCCCTCCGGTGTCACATTTGACACCTTTCAGGGGGAGGGGGGTGCTGATACCTGTCTAAAGACAGGTATTTGCACCCACTTCCGGCCCGGCATTCACGGGCAAAAGACGGGCATTCCGTCACATCCCGTCTCCCCCCCCTGTTGTGTGCTGGGAACACTCGGCTCCCAGCACACAGCGGGAGCCAATCGGCTGGCGCGGCGCGACTCGCGCATGCGCCGTAGTTAACCGGGCAGTGAAGCCGCAGCACTTCACTTCCTGGTTCCCTGAGCGTGGATGGCGGGGGGAGCAGCAGAGAGACGAGCGATCGCTCGTGCTCTGCTGCGATCGGCGCTGGACTCCAGGACAGGTAAGTGTCCTCATATTAAAAGTCAGCAGCTGCAGTATTTGTAGCTGCTGGCTTTTAATATTATTTTACCGTGGCACATCCGCTTTAAATCCAATCTGGGGACAAAACCAGGGACAGACTTGGTCCGGGGACAGTGTCCTCAATCAGGGGACTGTCCCCTGAAACTGGGGATGTCTGGTCACCCTACATTAGAACCTCTGGCTCTAATCACGTGCTTCCCTTTGGAATCCATGCGTCCAGCATGTAGATTAGGGGGCCGGATGCATGGATGGGGGGGTAGCACACGTGTGCCCCCTATGGATGGGCCGCCACCGAGATGTCAGTCCCGGTTTAGGGCGAATGTAAACAATTCTTTTTATCTGGACTTGAATATGATGGTGTGGTGCTTCTTGGCACGATGGCCATCATGACCAACACATCAGTACAGAAGTGAGTATTTTCCACTCAATACCAACCTGTCACTCATAATCAGAAAACATTTTGCTGGCTTTAGTGGCTCTGTTGACAGTGGGGTAGATTCAGAAAGCAATTGCGTCTGCGTAATTGCTTAGTTGCGCCGGCGTATCGACTTCTCCTGATTCAGAAAGCTTGATACGCCGACTGCAGCCTAAGATATGACTGGCATAAGGCTCTTATGCCGTCGTATCGTAGGCTGCATTCTTGCGATGGCCGCTAGGTGGCGTTCCCGTAGTGGTCAGCGTAGAGTATGCAAATTGCATACTCACGCCTATTCACAACCCTACGCGCGCCCGGCGTTCGCATTTTACGTCGTTTGCGTTCGTCGCTTTCTGCGTAAGGCTGCTCATGCTATTAGCAGGCGCAGCCAATGCTAAGTATACCCGTCGTTCCCGCGTCGCGATTTTTGAAAATTACGTTGTTTGCGTAAGTGAATCGTGAATGGCACTGGACGCCATTTACGTTCACGTTGAAGCAAATGACGTCCTTGCGACGTCATTTACCGCAATGCACGTCGGGAAAGTTTCCCGACGGAGCATGCGCACTACGTTCGGCGCGGGAACGCGCCTAATTTAAATGATCCACGCCCCCTACGGGATCATTTAAATTACGCGCGCTTACGCCGGCCAGTTTTACGGAGCGCCCGCGCAAATTACTGAGCTACTGCTTCGTGAATGAAGCGTAGCGCAAGTAATTTACGGAGGCGTAGCGTTAAAACGGTACGCTGCGCCTCCGTAAGAGTGCGCAGCCCTACCTGAATCTACCCCACTGTAACCTAATCCCCCCCCCCGAACGGCGTCTGTTTCCCCGCTCTGAATGACAGGCGCCAAATGAAATAGTCCTGCCGATTATTTGAATGCAAAGTGTCGTTTTTCCCCAGCGTCCTTCCGCAGAAGCCTCAGAAGCCGGAGGAGAAGAGATGAGGCCCAATTAAAATCCGCCGCAGAAATGTCTTGCCAAAAAACAAACTTCCTGACGTTTTATTTTTTTTTCTTCACAAATAATTAGCTGCCATTGAAACTTAATTACTTTTACTAACAAAAGGCAGAAACCTTTAGATCACTCAAATCAAAACGCATTTTTGTGTGCACGGGGGTGGTGTGGGGGAGGGGGGGGATATAAATAAATGCTATGTTTGCTTCAGCGACTTTAAGAATTACAAACAGGCTCGGAATATCAATGCACAAAGGGCCCTGCAGTCAGCTTCTAGTTAAAAAATAATTGTGTTATTAAATAGGGTGAACGCGGCGTGTAATTATTCGCGTACTGGGGAGGCAATCATTTAAAAAGTTAATCTTCGGAAAGTTATCAAATTTGCAAAGGCGCAGAAACTGTTTGGCGATGGGATTTATTTCTGTTGGCCGGCACTGCCCAGAGAATCCTTCACATCTGTATAGACTCCATGCAGATAACTTGGAACTTTTCAGAGCAATTAGAATTTGAGTAGGTCGCGATTGACCGTTTCGAGTTCTGTGTGAAGAAATAGCTGGTTGTTAAGCAGCGGGCCGGGAAGCCGGCCGCCCGCGTCCTTGACAACCATGATTCATCAGCTGTCAGCGGGCTTCCCCACTGACAGATGAATATAAAGATAAAGGCCCGGATTCACAAAGCACTTGCGCCAACGTATCTCGAGATACGCCGCGTAAGTGCAAATATGCGCCGTCGTATCTGTGCGCCGTGCCCACAAAACTAAGATACGCCTAAAAACAGGCTTCATTCCACCGACGTAACTTGCCTACGCCGGGGTAGAGTGGGCGCATATTTACGCTGGACGCATGTGGCGCTCCCATTGATTTTCTATACAAATATGCAAATGAGGGAAATACGCCGATTCACGATCGTACTTGCGCCCGACGCAGGCTACGACTAAGTTGTACGTACAGCGTAAAGTTATGCCCCATAAATGGCCCTACCCCTGAGGAGATGTCCATATAACACCCTTCATTTATAGCGTAATTGTGCAGACAGCAGAGCTGAAACCATCTCATTCTCTAAATCTCTGAGGATCACCCAAGAGCATGAAATTCTGTTCCTGCAGTATTTATTTTTTCACCACAAGTTGTTCTCTGGCTTCCATGTTGAATGACACCATGCATCATTCAACCTGGAAAACATTGGCTATCTTATGAATTAAGTGTTATGGCCCTACCCCTGAGGAGATGTCCACATGACACCCTTCATTTATAGAGTAACTGTGCAGACAGCAGAGCTGAAATCATCCCGTTCTCTGAATCTCTGAGGATCACCTGCAGTATTTATTTTTTCACCACAAGTTGTTCTCAGGCTTCCATGTTGAATGACACCCTGCATCATTTAACCCGGAAGACTTAGGACATCCTACGAATGAAGGGTGGTATGGCCCTGGTGCTGAAATCATCTTGTTCTCTGAATCTCTAAGGACCACCCATGAGGAACAAGCATGACATTCTCTTCTTGCACCATTTCTTTTTTCACCACAAGTTGTTCTCAGGCTTCCATGTTGAATGACACCCTGTATCATTAAACCCGGAAGACTTAGGACATCCTACGAATGAAGGGTGGTATGGCCCTGGTGCTGAAATCATCTTGTTCTCTGAATCTCTAAGGACCACCCATGAGGAACAAGCATGACATTCTCTTCTTGCACCATTTCTTTTTTCACCACAAGTTGTTCTCAGGCTTCCATGTTGAATGACACCCTGCATCATTTAACCCAGAAGACCTGAATGAAGGGCGGTATGGCCCTGGTGCTGAAATCATCTCGTTCTCTGAATATCTAAGGACCACCCACAAGGAACCAGCATGACATTCTCTTCCTGCACCATTTCTTTTTTCACCACAAGTTGTTCTCAGGCTTCCATGTTGAATGACACCCTGCATCATTTAACCCGGAAGACTTAGGACATCCTACAAATGAAGGGTGTTATGGCCCTGGTGCTGAAATCATCTTAGTCTCTGAATCTCTAAGGACCACCTATGAGGAACCAGCATGACATTCTGCTCCACATTTCTTGGCAGCACAGCCAAGAAGATCACTTTAACATTTTCTTTTTGACCCTTACAGCATCCTATATCTTTAATTGGACAGATACGATGTGCTAAAACATTGTCCAAAAAAGAAAGCTGGAAGGTGAAGTGATCATAAGTGTAGCTGCTGAGCCTAAGCAGAGGTGTCACTCTCCGGGCTAAACAGTCTGAAAGTGTTGTGTGAACCACGAGAATGTCCGAATCTCATTACTAATCCTTTGACAGATGAAATCATTTACATGTGTTTTGCTGGCTGCCTGGAGTTCAACTATGTAAATTGACATTTTATTCCGGCCGCTTCTACTTTTTTTTCCTTGTTACTTTTCACAAAAGCTATGTAAACAAGACCTTTCACTGATGGATCACTTCTAAGAATTGTCCAACAAAGACACAAATAAGACAATGTTTTCTCTTCCCGAATAACCAAACAATAAAGACAGATGGTGATAGAAAACAACATTTCGCACCAAGAATGAGGACACTTTTCTTGTTATGTCAAAATCTCTTAAAGTGGAACTAAACCTGAAAAAAAATAAAATAAACTACTAGCAGATACAGTGGAACCTTGGATTACAAGCATAATCCGTTCCAGGAGAATGCTCGTAATCCAAAGTACTTGCATATCAAAGCGAGTTTCCCCATAGAAGTCAATGGAAACAAAAATAATTTGTTCCGCATTGACTTCAATGGCATGCAATACCGCATGCTGCCAGAGGCGGGGGGCGCCAGAGAGCCTTGGAAATGTCCGGAAAGGCCCGAGGGCAGTTCGGCTGACCTCGGAAAACCTTGGAAAGACTCCGTTCATGAGCCTTTCTGAGGTCTGCCAAGGTCAGCCGAACTGTCCTCTGGCGTTTGCGTGCATTTACGAACGGCGCTGATCGGCGCCCCCCCCCCCCCCCACCTCAGCCCAAAAGCGGTACTGCACACCGATTTGGCCTGAATACTGCTCGTTTTGACAACATTCACAAACCGAGTTAGGATTTTTAGAAATTCCCGAGCCTTTCCGTGGTTTGCCAAGGTCAGCCGAGCTGTCCCCGGGCCTTTCCATGCATTTCTCAACAGCGCCGATCGGCTGCGCCCCCCCCCCCCCCCCTTCCTCAGACCAAATGCGGTACTGCACACCACTTTGGCCTGAATCCTGCTTGTTTTGCGAGACAACACTCGCAAACCAAGTTATGCCCCGTACTGTGTGTAGGCTCCATCGGAAATTTGGCTGTCGGAATTTCCGCCAACAAAAGATTGAGAGCTGGTTCTCAAATTTTCCTATCCGATCCGATCGTCTGTAGCAATTCCGATGCTCAAAATTCTGACGCATGCGCAAAAACAATTCGACAAATGCTCGGAGGCATTAAACTTCATTTTCTTGTCTCGCCGTAGTGTTGTACATCACCGCGTTCTTGACGGAAACTTTTGTGTGAACGTGTGTATGCAAGCCAAGCATGAGTGGAATTCTATCGGAAAAACCATCCAAGGTTTTTCCGTCGGAAAATCTGATTGTGTGTACGGGGCCGTGGGATATTTTAAAATACAGTGCTCGTATTGCGAAACGCTTGTTAACCGCGTTACTCGCAATCCGAGGTTCCACTGTAGATACAGTATTTATGGTAGAAGAGACTCTGTGGGGTATAAGGTGGGTTTAGGTGCCCAATAACCACTTAACCCCCGGACCATATTGCTGGTCAAAGACCAGAGCACTTTTTGCGATTCGGCACTGCGTCGCTTTAACTGACAATTGCGTGGTCGTGCTCCCAAACAAAATTGGTGTCCTTTTTCCCCCACAAATAGAGCTTTCTTTTGGTGGTATTTGATCACCTCTTCGGTTTTTAGTTTTTGCGCTATAAACAAAAATAGAGCGACAATTTTGAAAAAAATAATTATTTTTTACTTTTTTCTATAATAAATATCCAACAAAAATATATAAAAAAACAATTTTTTCCTCAGTTTAGGCCGATACGTATTCTACATATTTTTAGTAAAAAAAAAATCGCAATAAACGTTTATTGATTGGTTTGCGCAAAAGTTATAGGCCCAGATTCTCGTAGATGGGCGTAAAACTGCGGCGGCGTAACGTATGTCATTTACGTTACGCCACCGCAAGTTTTACAGGCAAGTGCTTTATTCACAAAGAACTTGCCTGTAAAGTTGCGGCGGCGTAGCATAAATCCCCCGGCGCAAGCCCGCCTAATTCAAATGAGCCGGGTAGGGGGCGTAGAGCATTTAAATTAGGCGCGTTCCCTAAAATTTCCCGACGTGCATTGCGCTAAATGACGTCGCAAGGACATCATTGGTTTCGACGTGAACGTAAATGGCGTCCAGCCCCATTCACGGACGACTTCCGCAAACAATGTAAATTTTTAAATTTCGACGCGGGAACGATGGCCATAGTTAACATTGGTTGCCCCTCATATAGCAGGGGCAACTTTACGCGTCGCAAATCTAACGTAAATATCGTAACTTCACTGCGTTGACCGCGCATACGTTCGGGAATTTGCGTATTTTGCTAATTTGCATACTCGACGGAGAAAACGACGGAGGCGACACCTAGCAGCAAAAAAAAAATTGCATTTAAGATCCGACAGCGTAAGAGCCTTACGCCTGTCGGATCTAATGGATATCTATGCGTAACTGATTCTAAGAATCAGTCGCATAGATACGACGGCCCAGATTAGGACTTACGACGGCGTACATGGCGTTGCGCCGTCGTAAGCCCTTCAGAATCTGGGCCTTAGCGTTTACAAAATAGGGGGTAGTTTTATGGAATTTTTATTAATATTTTTTTTTTTTACTAGTAATGGCGGCGATCAGCGATTTTTTTTTCGGTACTGTGACATTATGGCGGACACTTCGGACACTTTTCACACATTTTTGGGACCATTGTAATTTTTATAGAGATCAGTGCTATAAAAATGCATTGGATTACTATAAAAATGCCACTGGCAGGGAACCGTAGAACTGCGGCGGCTGGTTGGCAAGTGGTTAAGGAAGTGGTTAATTTCTGAACTTATCTGTTTTGGATTCTTTGTGTGGGTTTGTTGCCGACGTGGTGAACATTTCATGTCAATAGCACCTTTAGAAATACTTAGAAATACAGAGAAAAACGGTGACGTGTTCAATGCGTATTTTACCCGCGGTATCTAAACTTTTTGTTCCATTTCTTTCACTGTGTCCGGAAGGATTTTGATTGTAAAATTATTCGCAGTTTTTTTTTTTAATCCCTCCATTAGGTATTTTTTTTTTAAAGGACCCCTTTATACTTCTGTGATGAGCTTTGATGGTACCGAGGAAAGAGCGAGAAGCAGAAGCCTCCCAGCAAAGTCTATACTCACAAAGTCCCTCTGAGGTCACTGATGATTGAGAGATGAACACTTATTAGATAAGACTCATACATGGGTGACCTTCAATTAGAAGAGCGTATAATGAGCGTTCGACACAATAAAGGACATCTCGCATGTATTGATATACATCAATTTGCATTTAACAAGTAATCTCTTTGATGACTCGTCAGACATACGATGTAGGAAGAAATCATCGTTAGCGATTGACATTCTCAGGTCAGACGTCAAAGCCAAGAACCACCCTGCTAAAAAACAACTCTTCATAGTATTTTTATAGATAGAATATTTTATATTTACAGGATATACCGTATTTATCGGAGTATATCGCGCCCCGGCGTATAACGCGCACCCCAAGCTCAGCAAGTTAAAAAATAAAAACAAAAGAAAACTTACATTTTTGCCCTACGTCCATCGGCGGCCTTGTCCGGCGTCCGTCTGCGGCCTTGTGGGTGTCTGTCTGCGGCTTCCTTGCGCGGGGTTCGTCTGCGGCTTCCATCCAGGTGTCCGTCTCGTCCAGCGTGTCCGTCTGCGGCCTCCATCCAGGTGTCCGTCTCGTCCAGCGTGTCCGTCTGCGGCCTCCATCCAGGTGTCCGTCTCGTCCAGCGTGTCCGTCTGCGGCCTCCATCCAGGTGTCCGTCTCATCCAGCGTGTCCGTCTGCGGCCTGCATCCAGGTGTCCGTCTCGTCCAGCGTGTCCGTCTGCGGCCTCCATCCAGGTGTCCGTCTCGTCCAGCGTGTCCGTCTGCGGCCTCCATCCAGGTGTCCGTCTCATCCAGCGTGTCCGTCTGCGGCCTGCATCCAGGTGTCCGTCTCGTCCAGCGTGTCCGTCTGCGGCCTCCATCCAGGTGTCCGTCTCGTCCAGCGTGTCCGTCTGCGGCCTGCATCCAGGTGTCCGTCTCGTCCAGCGTGTCCGTCTGCGGCCTCCATCCAGGTGTCCGTCTCGTCCAGCGTGTCCGTCTGCGGCCTCCATCCAGGTGTCCGTCTCGTCCAGCGTGTCCGTCTGCGGCCTCCATCCAGGTGTCCGTCTCGTCCAGCGTGTCCGTCTGCGGCCTCCATCCAGGTGTCCGTCTCGTCCAGCGTGTCCGTCTGCGGCCTCCATCCAGGTGTCCGTCTCGTCCAGCGTGTCCGTCTGCGGCCTCCATCCAGGTGTCCGTCTCGTCCAGCGTGTCCGTCTGCGGCCTGCATCCAGGTGTCCGTCTCGTCCAGCGTGTCCGTCTGCGGCCTCCATCCAGGTGTCCGTCTCGTCCAGCGTGTCCGTCTGCGGCCTCCTTCCAGGTGTCCGTCTCGTCCAGCGTGTCCGTCTGCGGCTTCCATCCAGGTGTCCGTCTCGTCCAGCGTGTCCGTCTGCGGCCTCCATCCAGGTGTCCGTCTCGTCCAGCGTGTCCGTCTGCGGCCTGCATCCAGGTGTCCGTCTCGTCCAGCGTGTCCGTCTGCGGCCTCCATCCAGGTGTCCGTCTCGTCCAGCGTGTCCGTCTGCGGCCTGCATCCAGGTGTCCGTCTCGTCCAGCGTGTCCGTCTGCGGCCTCCATCCAGGTGTCCGTCTCGTCCAGCGTGTCCGTCTGCGGCCTCCATCCAGGTGTCCGTCTCGTCCAGCGTGTCCGTCTGCGGCCTCCATCCAGGTGAGCGTCTCGTCCAGTGTGTCCGTCTGCGGCCTCCATCCAGGTGTCCGTCTCGTCCAGCGTGTCCGTCTGCGGCCTCCATCCAGGTGTCCGTCTCGTCCAGCGTGTCCGTCTGCGGCCTCCATCCAGGTGAGCGTCTCGTCCAGTGTGTCCGTCTGCGGCCTCCATCCAGGTGTCCGTCTCGTCCAGCGTGTCCGTCTGCGGCCTCCATCCAGTTGTCCGTCTCGTCCAGCGTGTCCGTCTGCGGCCTCCATCCAGGTGTCCGTCTCGTCCAGTGTGTCCGTCTGCGGCCTCCTTCCAGGTGTCCGTCTCGTCCAGCGTGTCCGTCTGCGGCCTCCATCCAGGTGTCCGTCTCGTCCAGCGTGTCCGTCTGCGGCCTGCATCCAGGTGAGCGTCTCCAGTGTTCGTTTTTCAATTTTGGCGCGAGAGGAGCCGGATTTCCTGTGTGTTCGGCTCCTCTCGTCTCGGCTCCTCTCGCGTTGCTGCGGGCGGAGCCGAGCGTGGCCGAGCCGAGTGCGCAGTACTCGGCTCGGACAATGTCGGAGACAGCGGGGAACGGCGGGGTATCAGAGTATATCGCGCACCCACGATTTCCCCCTGATTTTAAGGAGAAAAAAGTGTGCGGTATACGCCGATAAATACGGTAATATTTATAGATATTTATCTTTCTATTTCTGTAAATAATAATATTTTATTTAACCACTTGCTTACTGGGCACTTAAACCCCCCTCCTGCCCAGACCATTTTTCAGCTTTCAGCGCTCTCACTCTTTGAATGACAATTGCGCGGTCATGCATCACTGTACACAAAGGACATTTTTATCATTTTCCCCCCCCCCCACAAATAGAGCTTTCTTTTGGTGGTATTTGATCACCTCTACGGTTTTTAGTTGTTGTTAAAAAAAATTAAAAAAGAAAGAATATAAAAAAAAAACGTTTTATATTTTGTTATAAAATTTTGCAAACGGGTAATTTTTCTCCATCATTGATGTGCGCTGATGAGGCTGCAAAGGGGAGGATGTCTATCGACAGCCAGTTTCATTTACACAGTAATCAGAGCATTTTTATAGCACCGATCGCTGTATAAATGACAATGGTCCCAAAATAGCGTCAAAAGTGTCCGGTGTGTCCACCATAATGTCGCAGTCATGATAAAAATTGCAGATCGCCGCCATTACTAATAAAAAAAAATAATAATAATAAAAATGCCATAAAACAATCTCCTATTTCGTAGACGATATAACTTTTGCGCAAACCAATCACTATATACGCTTATTGTGCTTTTTATTTTACCAAAAATATGTAGAAGAATACGTATCGGCCTAAACTGAGGGGATATGGGGGATATTCATTACAGCAAAAAGTAAAAAATATTGAATTTTTTTCAAAATTGACGCTTTTTTTTTTGTTTATAGCACAAAAAATAAAAACCGCAGAGGTGATAAAATACCACCAAAAGAAAGCTCTATTTGTGGGGTAAAAAGCACGTCAATTTTGATTGGGAGCCGCACATGACCTCACAATTGTTAGTTAAAGTGACGCAGTGCCGAATCGCGAAAAGTGCTCTGGTCGGGAAGGGGGTAAATTCTTCTGGGGGGGGGGGGGTGAAGTGGTTGAATAATTGCACTATACGAAAAATCGGCCAAAGCCAAATGTTCGGTCGTGAGCGCAAACGATGGTGCCATCACAGAACACGCGCTCACGACCCACGGAGAACAGAACGTGCGCTCGCGATCCACGGCTGGGCTCTTAAAGAGGACGTACAGGTACGTGCTTGTGCCCAGCCGTGCCCTTCTGCTGATTTTCATCGGTGTGAAGGGGTCCTTAAAGTGGAGTTCCACCCATTTTTTTATGTTTGTCTGTGCTGCATGCCCTAATCTCATAGTGTTCAGAATGGACAATTTTTATTTATTTTGTTGCTTGTAAATACCTTTATTTTGTAGTCCTTCATTACTTCCTCCTCCTTATTAGCCCCTAGGCCAGTGATGGCGAACCTCGGCACCCCAGATGTTTTGGAACTACACTTCCCATGATGCTCAGCTACACTGCAGAGTGCATGAGCATCATGGGAAATGTAGTTCCAAAACATCTGGGGTGCCAAGGTTCGCCATCACTGCCCTAGGCTATTAAGTCACAAGGCTATTCGCAAGGGTTTCTGGGATAGGCATCATGTTTCCCAGTAGTCCTTGCAAACCTGACTGAAACCTATTACATTGCGAGATATGCAAAGCTTAAATCCAGGAAGTCATACAGTCTGGCTTCATGATGCCCACACTTAAGATGGCCACAGACTATTTCTATATTATTTCTATATTATCTAAATCATGGGTCTTCAAACTACGGCCCTCCAGTTGTTTAGGAACTACAATTCCCATCATGCCTAATCATGTTTGTGAATGTCAGTGTGTTACAATGCCTCATGGGATGTGTAGTTCTACAACAGCCGGAGGGCCGTAGTTTGAGGATCCCTGATCTAAATGCTGTAACAACCTAACAAAACGGACCTTAGTTTACAGACTAACTTTACTAGAATACATTAAGCTTGTGTATTACAGGGGTATTTATATTTAAAAAGTGAAATCGTGGGTGGAACCCCCCTTTAAGTGGTTAACCTTTCAATTCATCGCTCGTTCGGCAGAAAATTTCCAAACTTGTCCTTTTTTTTTCGGCTCAAAATCGTCCAAACGATTATGGATTTTGTGCCCATTAACTGGCCCGAAAAACGAACGAACTGTCTAAATGACCGAATTACGGCACATTTTTCGTAGAGTGTATGACCAGCATTAGTATAAAGCCGACACAGTAGTCGCTGACCATTCTAAGTGGCCTTTTTTTTTTTTTTTGCAGAATCTCTTTTTCTACATTTTTTTGCTCTTTCTCAGTTCGGAATTCCTCAATGCGCGTCGGCGCTTTCATTTGCCTAATGAGACCTAATACATTCGGAGCTATATTAAACTCGTTCCTTCCTTCGTTATGTGTCGACAGCTTAAGTGAGAATTGCACTATCAGCAAATGTGGCCAATTTGACAGATTTTAATACTGGAAGATCGTTCCGGACTAAATTTGGAAGGAGAAAATGAAGCTGGGGCCAGTTAGGGATGTCAATAATTAGTTACCTCTGTCTGCTCCAAGAATCATTTTATTCACATGTGCTATTCAGCTCATTTAAAGGTTATTACCAATCTCTGACGTGATAAGGTAAATGTCTCTAAAAGTCGGAATATGTGGTTAGGAGCGCCTAGTAAAAAAAAGAAAAAAGTAATTTCGCAAAAATGTGTGGAAAAAAAAAAAAAGTAATTTCACTTACATTTGAATTGTTTATTGAAAAACGGGTTTCGGGGGGAATGGACTCCCCTTTTCTCCACGGCTTGAGCAACAATTTGTAAAGGAAGAAAGAAGAAGGAAGAAATGCACTTTATAGTCTGAATCAGTGCTGAGTGTCATTGTGACCTGACCAGGGCCGCCATCAGGGGGGTACAGGCAGTACACTTGTATGGGGCCCAGATGGCAACCCCCTTTTTTTTTTGTAAGGGGCCCGGAGGTCCCCATGGCCCCGGATGGCAACCTACTTTTTTTATTTTATTTTTTATAAAAAAAAAATATATATATTTTTTTATATATTTTTTTATTTTTTTTATTAAAGGGCCCATTTTTTTATGTTTAAATTTTTTTTTATTTCTTTTTAAATTTTTATTAAAGGGCCCAGAGGTCTCCAGGGCCCCGGATGGCTACCCACTTTTTTTAATTTTATTTCTTTATAAAGAAAAATATATTTTTTTTATTAAAGGGCACATTTTTTTTAGGTTTTTGTTATTTTTTTATATATTTTTTTATTTCGTTTTTTTCTTTTTATTAAAGGGCCCAGAGGTCCCCAGGGCCCCGGATGGCTACCCCCCCCCTTTTTTTATAATTTGTTGTTATATATATTTTTTTTTTATTTCTTTTTTTTTGTAAGGGGCCCAGAGGTCCCTAGGGTAACCCCCCCCCAATTCGTGGCCCCCCCCCCCCCCCCCGTTTCTCAATTCACAGCCCCCCTGCTTCTCAAGTAGCGGCGGCACCCCCCTGCTTCTCAATTTGAGGCAGCAGAACCCCCCCCCCCCCCGTTCTCTGCTCTAGGGGGCCCATGCCTGAAGCTGTGTAAGGGGCCCCATAATTCCTGATGGCAGCCCTGGATCTGACTGCAGTGAGGGCAACAGAGTGATCTGACTACATGATGCCAATCTCCCCTTCCACCACAGGTGAGATGTGGGGAGGCCATTGGAGTACAGGGACCTCACTGTCCAGTGGTGAGATGATTGGAGCTTTGTGACATGGTGCATTATCCTGCTGGCATGAGCCATCAGAAGAACTGTAGTTATAAAGGGATGGACATGGTCAGCAACAATACTCAGGTAGGCCGTGGAATTTAAACAATGCTCAATTGGTACTAAGGGGCCCAAAGTGTGCCGAGAAAATATCCCCCACCCAGCCCCACTGTGATGCATTTTGTGGACTGACTCCCAGTGATGGGAAAAGGTCATCCAGAGCCCAAGGAAAAGATGCCAAACTGTGCTCTCTCTCCCCCTCCTCCCACCTGCCAGTGCAGCACTCCTGTGTCTCTGTGTATACCACTGCCTTCTTTTGAATATAGGAGCATTGCACTGGCAGGTAGGAAAAGGAGGAGAGAGATCACAGCCTGCACCTCCTTCCGGATTTTTTTCCACTTCTTCTCACTGCTCCCAGCGCTGGGCTGACAGGAGTAGTGATGCTGCTGTCACTACTCCTGTCAGCCTTGTAACAGAAGGAAAGAGGCGCCCCCCCCCCCCATCTCTTTCATTGCACCCAGGGCAGCTTCCCCAACTGCCCTCCTTTCTATGGGAACCCGCAAAGGACATATAAGGAGCAAATTACAAAGAAGATGGCAACTCTTCCTTTTACATGTTTTCAGATTTTTTTCCCTACCTACTGATGTGTTTCTGTTTTTTTATTACAATATATAGAGATATTGTGGAGAAGTAAAAAGCAGGGTTAGGTTATAATAAAATATTCCCAAGCTTTGAACATCTCACGGAGCTCTGTTCAATCCATCATCGGAAAATGGAAAGAGTATGGTACAACTGCAAACCTACCAAGACATGGCCGTCCACCTAAACTGACCGGCCGGGCAAGGAGAACATTCATCAGAGAAGCAGCCAAGAGGCCCATGGGAACTCTGGAGGAGCTGCAGAGATCCACAGCTCAGGGGGGAGAATCTGTCCACAGGACAACTATTATGCTGCGTACACACTACGTTTTTCAGCCTCTAGAAAAAACAAAGTTTTTCAGCCTCTAGAAAGAAAATTTTTTTCCAACTTCATCATTAAAACGGCCTTGCCTACACACCATCGTTAAAAAAAAAAATGCTCTAGCAAAGCGCGGTGACGTACAACACGTACGACGGCGCTATAAAGGGGAAGTTCCATGCGGATGACGCCACCCTTTTGCTGATTCCGTGTTAGTAAAAGACGATTTGCGATTTTCTGTCTGGTACAGCGTGATGCTTACTCCATTACGAACGCTAGTTTTGCCAGAGCGAGCGCTCCCGTCTCATAACCGTGGCTTGCGTTTGATGGGCACAGTGGCTGCATTTTATGGGACAGTGGGTGCGTTTGATGGGCACAGTGGCTGCATTTTATGGGACAGTGGGTGCGTTTGATGGCACAGTGGCTGCGTTTGATGGGCACAGTGGCTGTATTTGATGGCACAGTGGGTGCGTTTATGGCGCAGTAACTGCGTGTGATGGGCACAGTGGCTGCATTTGATGGCACAGTGACTGCGTATGATAGGCACAGTGGCTGCGTTTGATGGGCAACATGGGTATGTTTGATAGCACAGTGGCTGAGTTTGATGGGCATAGTGACTGTGTTTGATAGCACAGTGGCTGAGTTTGATGGGCACAGTGACTGCGTTTTATGGGACAGTGGCTGCATTTGATGGGCACAGTGGCTGCATTTTATGGGACAGTGGCTACGTTTGATTGTCACAATGGCTGCGTTTGATGGGCAAAGTGGCTGTATTTGATGGCACAGCGGGTGCGTTTGATGGCACAGTGGTTGCGTTTGATGGGCACAGTGGCTGAGTTTGATGGGCACAGTGGCTGCGTTTGATGGGCACCGTGGCTGTATTTTATGGGACAGTGGCTGCGTTTGATGGGCACAGTGGGTGCGTTTGATGGCACAGTGGCTCTATTTGATGGGCACAGTGGCTGCATTTAATGGGCACAGTGGCTGCAATTGATGGGGTTTTTTTCCCCAAAAATGTCAGTTTGTTTGCACCCCCCCCAAAAAAAATTTGAGCACCAGCCGCCGCTGGTTTTAGCGCTGCTTAATATCAGTAGTTTTTCATTTCTATGAATTGGTATGTTCTAGTCGGGAGCTTCATAGCATCTGGCAACATGAAACATTCCGTTTCTTTTTTCATTATTTGATGTTAATTATGAGAATAAACTGAAACATAATTTAGGTTTATAAAGAGAATATTCTCAGCGAGGCTAATGATAGGATAATGTTTGTGGAGGTGAAGGACTCGGCTGTGAATGGCGAATGGGAAAAGTTGCTGAAGCAATTGTTTCCTTGAGATAAAAGACTTTTATATGGCGGTGTATAATTAATTACAAGAATATAATAATGTTCAGATATTTCTCGTGGCATGCAGCACAATAAAAGGTTTCGTGCGATTTTTTAAAGCGTATCTCCAGCCAAAACAGTTTATGTAAGTTCTGGTTTTACAAAGATTTTGTATTTAAGGCTTTCAAAGTTTTGAATAACAAAAGGTACAAAAGGCGATACAGTAAAACCTTTGGATTGCGAGCATAATTCGTTCCGGAAACATGCTTGTAATCCAAAGCACTTGTATATCAAAGCAAATTTCCCCATAAGAAATAATGAAAACTCAAATGATTCGTTCCACAACTACCGTATTTATCGGCGTATACCGCACACTTTTTTGCCCTGAAAATCAGGGCAAAATCGTGGGCGCGCGATATACGCCGATACCTGCCTTCCCGCGCCGAGTTTGAATACTGCGCCGATATATACCGAGCGCAGTACACTCGGGTATAGTCGGGCAGTCTCGGTTGTTCTCGCGCTGACGTCCTGGACGTACAGGACGTCAGCGTGAGAGTAGCCGAGCCTGCCCGACAATACACGAGTGTACTGCGCTCTGTATATGTCGGCGCAGTATTCAAACTCGGCGCGGGAAACGAGTGGGGAGGACGCGAGGACGCCACAGAAGGACGCCGGACCCGACAAAGAGGACACCCGAAGCCGCAGACGGACACCGGACCCGACGAGGCCGCCGCGCAAGACACCAAAACTGTAAGTACAAAAAATCTTTTTTTCACAGGAATTCGGGGTGACTTTAGGGGTGCGCGCTATACGCGGGAGCACGCTATACCCCGATAAATACGGTATTTATTTATAGGTCCTTCAGTTTATAGCTCATATAAAAAGATTATAGCAATGTGATTGGTTGTGTAACCATAAAATGTCCATCCTTAAACACTTAAGACCCGGACCTTTAGGCAGCAAATGGATCTGGCCAGGTTTTGCGATTCGGCACTGCGTCGCTTTAACAGACAATTGCGCGGTCGTGCGACGTGGCTCCCAAACAAAAATTGACGTCCTTTTTTCCCCACAAATAGAGCTTTCTTTTGGTGGTATTTGATCACCCCTGCGGTTTTTATTTTTTGCGCTATAAACAAAAATAGAGCGACAGTTTTGAAAAAAATGCAATATTTTTTACTTTTTGCTATAATAAATATCCCCCAAAAATATATAAAACAAACTTTTTTTTCCCCTCAGTTTAGGCCGATACGTATTCTTCTACATATTTTTGGTAAAAAAAATCGCAATAAGCGTTTATCGATTGGTTTGTGCAACATTTATAGCGTTTACAAAATAAGGGATAGTTTTATTGCATTTTTATTAATTATTTTTTTGTTTACTACTAATGGCGGCAATCAGCGATTTTTTTCACGACTGCGACATTATGGCGGACACTTCGGACAATTTTGACACATTTTTGGGACCATTGTCATTTTCACAGCAAAAAATGCATTTAAAATGCAGAGGCCCGGATTCAGAGAGCAATTGCGCCTGCGTAACCATAGTTATAGCGCAATTGCTGACTTGCTCCGGCGTTATGAATGCTCCTGATTCAGGAACATCGTAACGCCGACTGCAGCCTAAAATCTGCGTGGCATAAGGCTCTTATGCCACGCATATTTTAGGCTGCATTCTTGCGATGCCCGCTAGGTGGCGCTCCCGTTGTGCTCAGTGTACAGTATGCAAGTTACGTCGTTTCCGTACGGCGTCTTTAGCGTAAGGCTGCCCCTTCTAATAGTAGGGGCAGCCAATGCTAAAGGATACCCGTCGTTCCCGCGTCGCGATATTTGAATGTTACGTCGTTTGCGTAAGTGATTCGTGAATGGCGCTGGACACCATTCACGTTCACTCTGAAGCAAATGACGTCCTTGCGACGTCATTTGCTGCAATGCACGTCGGGAAAGTTTCCCGACGGAGCATGCGCTCTACGCTTGGCGCGGGAGCGCGCCTAATTTAAATGATTCCCGCCCCCTACGGGATCATTTAAATTGCGAGCTCTAGCGCTGGGCAATTTTGCCGGCGCGCCGGGCAATTTTGCCGGCTCGCCGGGCAATTTTGCCGGCGCGCCCTCGCAATTTACGGAGCTACTGCTCCGTGAATCGAGGGCAGCGGAGCAAATTTGCGGGGGCGCAGGGCAAAATCGTTGCCCTGCGCTTCCGCAAAAAAAAGCGCAATTCTCTTTGAATCCGGGCCATTGTTTACTGTGAAAATGACAATTGCAGTTTGGGAGTTAACCACAAGGGGGCGCTGAAGGGGTTAGGTATGACCTCATCTCTGTTTCTAACTGTAGGGGGGTGTGGCTGTAGGTGTGAGGTCATTGATCGTGTATCCCTATAAAAGGGATCACACGATTGATGACGCCGCCACAGTGAAAAACGGGGAAGCTGTGTTTACGCACAGCTCTCCGCGTTCTTCAGCTCCGGGGGCCGATTGCGGGACTCCAGCGGCGATCGGGTCTGCGGGTCCCGCGGTCCCGGTCACGGAGCTTCAGACCGGGTCGCGGGCGCGACCCACGGCTGGGCACTAGCACAGGACGTACCTGTATGTGCCATTCTGCTGACATAAATGTGCAGGAGGCGGTCCTTAAGTGGTTAAATGGAAGCCTCCCCAAGGGGATTAGAAGCAAATTCGGCAAGAGTATAAAAGAGAAGGGAGGCGCCTCGGAAAGTCCGGCCGTGTGTAGAAGGCTTTCGAACTTTTTTTGTCGGAAGTCCCACGGACCTTAGATAGAGAACCTGTTCTCTATCTTTCCAACAGACTTCCGACAAACTCACGGCAGACTTTTACAGGTCATTTATGTTCCTCCACATCACACTGGCCTAACGATATCTTTATGGAGCTGGCTTTGGGCAAAAAAAGAAGCTTCCTCAAAATAGTACCACAAAGGTGTCTGAAATGTATGCTGCAACATAAAACAGTATGCCCCGAACACACAAGATTGTTTTTTCCCGGTGGAAAAAGTCTGATGAGAGCTTTTGGTCGGGAATCCCGACCCTGTGTATGATCCATCAGACTTTTTCCAACGGAAAAACAGCGGGAAAAAGATAGAGAGCAGGATCTCTTTTTTCCCGTCAGGACGCATGCTCAGAAGCATTGAACTTCATTTTCTCGGCTCGGCGTAGTATTTTACGTCACGGCGTTCTTGGCAGTCAAAAGTTCACCGAACTTTTGTGTGACCGTGTGTATGCAAGGCAGGCTTGAGCGGAATACCAACGGGAAAACCGCTTGTGTGTACGGGGTATGCCCATAGGCGTCCGCTGATTTTTTTTCCGGGGGGGAGGGGGGGCGCGTTTCGGCAGAGGCGATACACAGTCGCATTTTACCCTTTCTTTGACCACTGGCGGGGGTTAAAAGCCCCCCCCCCAGGTTAAAATGTAAAAACACCCCACTGTGCCCCCTGCATCTTTTAATATCTCTTTGTCACTACTGTGTACCCCCTCTCCACAATGGCAGCGCTGGACCCCTTTACATTACACAGCACCCCACAGCTCTGGACCCCTTTACATTACACAGCACCCCACAGCTCTGGCCCCCTTTACATTACACAGCACCCTGCATCACTAGCCCCCTTTACATTACACAGCACCCTGCATCACTGGCCCCCTTTACATTACACAGCACCCTGCATCACTGGCCCCCTTTACATTACACAGCACCCTGCATCACTGGCCCCCTTTACATTACACAGCACCCTGCATCACTGGCCCCCTTTACATTTACACAGCACCCTGCGTCACTGGCCCCCTTTACATTACACAGCACCCTGCATCACTGGCCCCCTTTACATTTCACAGCACCCCTTTCCCTTGACTGAAACACTACACTATATTGACAGTATATTTATTTCAGGTCTAAAAGAGGAACCTTTTGGAATGAGGGAAACATGGATTTGATTCCAGAAGGGGGACAGGCACTCTAAATAAGGGACAACTAGAAACTATGCTGTAGGCTACAACTCTGTGTTGTGTTTGCTCTGTGTTTCCAGTCTTGCTAAAAACACATCAGAAAATAGTCTAGTGTTACCTGTGGCAACAAATGTTAGAACAAACAAAGCACAGGCCTGGTAAACGATATAAAACGGCGCTCTCCTCCTCTGTCCTCTGGCCAGTTCGGCCCTGCTCCTGGTTCTCCCTGGCGATTCCAGGGGGGGGGGGCAAACGACCCCCCTTGCCCTATGGAGCGGATGCCCATGGGTATGCCCTGCACTGGAAACACCTGAACTCAATCATTTGAAGGGGTGTCCACGTCTTAATATGACCTGGAGGTCATTTGCTGTGACTTCAGAGCCTTGCAATAATAATAGTATTATTAATATAACAATAGTGTATGCAAGCTATCACATATTCCCTATAAAACAAGACAAGTCTGGAAACCAACAGAATGCCATTGCATCCACTAGACACACAACTAGATCACATTAATCAGCAATTTTCCGCCAAACTTTTTATGTATTTTACGGCTGCTGCAGCTGTTGCAGAAAGAAAAAAAAAAGTGTAGAAATCAGCAGGAGACACAACGCATTTTGCAATCATCGCACCACTGTACTGATGTTAAATGGCAGGCCATTAATGGAAGCAGGACAAGAGAGGCTAAATAGCGAGCTGCGTCTGTTTTCTCCACTCATCGCCATGGAAACTAACACATCTTTTTCTTCCTGTTTCATTTTCCAACTTTTCTTTCTTTTTTTTTTTTCAGTGGCTGATAAAGAGCTGTCTTTGTTGAAGAGTTAATGAACGATGTTCAATCCATACATTGCTGCTTCCAGGCTGATTGTAACGAGACGGGTTTCCTATGACGGCGGCCTTAGTAATATATGCTCTTCTCGGCATCCATTTACTCCAAAATGGAAAATATAGGTAGTAATAGCTGAAACATGTATGACAACGGGGAATTGCAATTTTATGGCATTGTCAAAGCAGTTCAGTTGCAATAATTGGATGTGTTTATATCACGTTTGTGGGTCTTACTGCTCTTCACAATAAACATTCAACTGCTTGCATTGCTTTCTGACATAAAACAGCGTAGGCCGACAAGTGTCAGGACATCACTGACCTAATATGGCCACATAACCATATATTGACCATATTGGGTCAATATCACTGAGCCATCCATCAAGAGTACCTCACCTATTCCCATCCAATATGAGTACCTGGCCTATCTCATCCAACATAAGTACCTGACCTACTCCCATCCATCAAGAGTACCTGACCTATTCCCATTCAACATAAGTACCTGACCTATTTCCATCCAACATGAATACCTGACCTATTCCCATCCAATATGAGTACCTGACCTATTCTGATCCAATATGAGTACCTGGCCTATTCCCATCCAATATGAGTACCTGGCCTATTCCCATCCAATATGAGTACCTGGCCTATCTCATCCAACATAAGTGCCTGACCTACTCCCATCCATCAAGAGTACCTGACCTATTCCCATCCAACATTAGTACCTGCCTTATTTCCATCCAACATGAATACCTGACCTATTCCCATCCAACATGAATACCTGACCTATTCCCATCCAATATGAGTACCTGACCTATTCTCATCCAACATAAGTACCTGACCTACTCCCATCCAACATGAATATCTGACCTATTCCCATCCAACATGAGTACCTGCCTTATTTCCATCCAACATAAGTACCTGACCTATTCCCATCCAACATGAATATCTGACCTATTCACATCCAATATGAATACCTGACCTATTCCCATCCAACATGAATACCTGACCTATTCCCATCCAATATGAGTACCTGACCTATTCTCATCCAACATAAGTACCTGACCTACTCCCATCCAACATGAATATCTGACCTATTCCCATCCAACACGAGAACCTGACCTATTCCCATCCAACATAAGTACCTGACCTATTCACATCCAATATGAATACCTGACCTATTCCCATCCAACATAAGTACCTGACCTACTCCCATCCATCAAGAGTACCTGGCCTATCTCATCCAACATAAGTACCTGACCTCTTCCTATCCAACATGAGTACCTGCCTTATTTCCATCCAACATGAATACCTGACCTATTCCCATCCAATATGAGTACCTGACCTATTCTCATCCAACATAAGTACCTGACCTACTCCCATCCATCAAGAGTATCTGACCTATTCCCATACAACACAAGTACTTGACCTATTCCCATCCAACACAAGTACCTGACCTATTCCCATACAACACGAGTACTTGACCTATTCCCATCCAACATGAATATCTGACCTATTCCCATCCAACATGAGTACCTGCCTTATTTCAATCCAACATGAGTACCTGACCTATTCCCATCCAACATGAGTACCTGACCTATTCACATCCAATATGAAGACCTGACCTATTCCCATACAACAAGAGTACCTGACATATTCCCATCCAATATGAATATCTGACTTATTCCCATCCAACATGAGTACCTGACCTATTCTCATCCAACATGAGTACCTGACCTATTCTCATCCAACATGAACATCTGACTTATTCCCATCCAATATGAGTACCTGACCTATTCCCATCCAACATGAGTACCTGACCTATTCCCATCCAACACGAGTACCTGGCCTATTCCCATCCAATATAAGTACCTAGCCTATTCTCATTCAACATTAGTACCTGGCCTTTTTTCCATCCAACATTAGTACCTGACCTATTTCCATCCAACATTAGTACCTGGCCTATTTCCATCCAACATTAGTACCTGGCCTATTCTCATTCAACATGAGTACCTGACCTATTCCCATCCAACATGAGTACCTGACCTATTCCCATCCAACATGAGTACCTGGTCTTTTTTTCATCCAACATCAGTATCTGTCAAATGCTGTTTTGGCTAAATTGGCACACTAGGTCAATATCACATGGCCATATACGATCAATGTCATTGACCCATCCAACATGAGTATTTGACCTTTTTCCATCCAATATCAGTACCTGACATATTACAATCCAAAATCATTACCAGGTCTGACAAATTTCCTAATTTGGCTAAATGGGCACACATTTCCAGAGACCAACATCATGACTTTACAGACCATATTAGGTCAATGTCATTGACCCATCCAACATGAGTACCTAACCTATTCCAATCCAAAATCAGTACCTGACCTGACAAATGCTCTTTTGGGTAAATAGGCATACATTCCCATAGACCAACATCATGCCATCACTGGCCCAATATGGCCACATGGTCATATTAGGTCAATGTCCTTAACCCATCCAACACGAATACCT
Source organism: Rana temporaria (assembly GCF_905171775.1). Classification (NCBI taxonomy): domain Eukaryota; kingdom Metazoa; phylum Chordata; class Amphibia; order Anura; family Ranidae; genus Rana; species Rana temporaria. The sequence goes on along the minus strand of NC_053490.1, from coordinate 527,805,678 downwards.
GCCTTATTCCCATCCAACATTAGTATCTGACCTCTTCCCATCCAACACGAGTACCTGACTTATTCCCATCCAACACGAGTAACTGACTTATTCCCATCAAACATGAGTACCTGACCTCTTCCCATCCAACATGAGTACTGTAACGGAATGACCCGGGACAAACAGAGACTTTGGAAGGATGAGGGGTACTCCTGTGCCAGCGTCATTAATAACTCTTATGTCTAGGGTCACCTTATGTCCGATAGGGCCATAGGGTGACTGAGAAATTATATCCTAAATTACAGGACAGGGGACTGATAGCTCATATTGCAAAGTGTTGGTTTATTCTACGACTCATCTCTCTGTGTAGACTATTGACATGCTAATTGAGTCTGGTCCAGGATCTCTAATTATGTATGCGATTATGAGATGTGGATTGAGAAGAAATCATTGTGTGATGGTGTTTTGTTTGAATTCTGTTAATGAAGGAATGTGACTTCTCAGGTGGAGTGATTAGATCATGATAATTATAGGCCGGCGCCGACATGTCTAGAATGTTTAGCAATTAGCCATCTGAAGGTGTATTGAAGCCCCCTCCAGTGTGTGGGTGGAGAGTTTGATGGTTCCTTTCATGCTTGAACTGTATATAAACTTGAGAGCTAATCATTAAAAAAGTCTTGCATTTGAAACCAGAACAGAGCTGTGTGTCTCGTGTCTGGGGGGAATTCTTATGGGTCGTGTTCGTTTGCCTGATTGTGGAGTGTCGATAAGCTGGGTTGATGGAAGGTCGTAAACGGTGGTGACTGTTACAAGTACCTGACCTATTCCCATCCAACATGAGTACCTGATTTATTCCCATCCAACATGAGTACCTGACCTCTTCCCATCTATGACAAGAACCTGATTTATTCCCATACAACATAAGTTCCTGACCTATTCCCACCCAAAACGAGTATCTGCAACATGCTCTTTTGTCTAAATGGGCACAAATCACCAAAGACACACCCCAACATCTTGCTGAGAGCTTTCCCAGAACAGTCACACACTATTATTATTAGAGATAGGCCAAACACCCCCCAGTTTGGTTTGCACCAGAACTCCCGAACAGGAAATAGTTCGGCCCCGAACCACAAACTCCATTGAACTCTATGGGACCCAAACATAAAAAATCAAACGCCCCCGTTTTGAAGGTTTATATCCAAGCAATTGGCCATAAAAAGGGTATGGCGACCCGGGTACTGCCCTGAGGGACATATGTCAATGCAAGATAAATACAAAAAAACAATGGGCTAAATCCTCAAAAGAGATACGACGGAGTAATTGCTGTTACTCCGTCGTATCCCTGGTCCTAACTATGGAACTGATCCACAGAATCAGTTTCCCATAGTTAGGACGAAGATCCGGCATGTGTAATTGAATTACACTGTCGGATCTTAGGATGCAGTACCGCATCCGCCACTGGGGGCATTTTGCGTCGAAATGCCGGCTTGGGTATGCAAATTAGGACTTACGGAGATCCATGAAGCTTTTCAGCTTCGTTTTTTCTCCGTAAGTTATATTTTGCAAACGCAAAATTAGGGCTGCTTTTACAAGGTGTAAACTGTTTACACCTTGTAAAAACAGACCTTTCTTGCTCGCGACGCGATTTTTTTTAAATTTCCAATTTTTTTTTTGGCACCGTATCTTTTTTTTTACCCGACGCAACTTTATTGTCCCGTCGCAATCCACAAAGCCCGACGTAACGCAATTTCGCGCTATGCACGTCGGGAAAATGACGTCACAAGCATGCGCAGTACGGCCGGCGCAGGAGCGCGCCTCATTTAAATGGTAATCACCCCCTGGAGAAGAGGAAAGCCTTGCGCCGGCGGAATTTAAGTTACACCGCTGCAAATTCCCAGGTAAGTGCTTTGTGGATCGGGCACTAACTTGGGAAATTTGCGGCGGTGTAACTTAAATGGAAAAAGTTAAGTTACGCCGCCTGGCTGAGTATTTGGCCCAATGTTTTTTAAAGGAGCAGTGATTTTAATGATGCTTAAAGTAAAAATAAAAAAAATCCTTGACATAGAGTGCCCGGGGGGTCCCCTTAGTCTGCCTGTAATATGGCACATTTGTAACATGTATAGAACACGCAGCAGCAAAAAATGAAATTTCTAAAGAAAAAAAAATGAGTCAAATCACATTTAAATTGACTTGCGGTTGCAAATGTCGGCCGGCAATATAAAAAAAAAATCCCCCCACCCCAGAGCACCTTCCCAATGTTGAGGGCATGTGGGCTGTAAAGTAAAACGTGAAAATTACTTTAACTATATTGCCTGGGGGGTCCCCTTAGTCTGCCTGTAAATTGGCGCATCTGTATGTATAGAACACACAGCAAAAAATTTAATTTCTAAAGAAATAAAAATGAGTCAAATCCCATTTAAAATAATTTGCGGTTGCAATAGCGCTCTACAATATTTAAAAAAAAAGCCCCCCCCCCCCCTGCCCCAGAGCACCTCCCCAATGTTGAGGGCATGTGGCCCGTAAAGTAAAAAGTAAAAATTCCTTTAACTATAGTGCATGTGGGGTCCCCTTAGTCTGACTGTGATTTGGCGCATCTGTAGCATGTATAGAACATGCAGCAGCAAATATTACATTTCTAAAGAAAGAACAATTTGTCAAATCCCACTTAAATGAATTTGCGGTTGCATTTGCCGGCCGTCAATATAAAAAAATTGGGCTTTCCCCCCTTTTTTTGTATGCTCGAATAAGGGTCTGGTATGGATTTTGAGGGGGCCCTACGCCATTTTTTTTTACATTTGACGTGGAGTTTCCCTTTAAAACCCATACCAGACCCCAAAGGGTCTGGTATGGACTGGGAGGGGGACGCCATTCCGTTTTTTTTTGTATTGCCGGCATTTTTTTTCATTCAGCTAAAGACTCATTCGTTGTTAAGGACGTGGCGGCCAGCTTCCCCGACCCGGTTTTTACCAACACATTGACTGTGTGCTCGGCAGGCGGATATCCCGCCGAGTGCACAGAAAATTCAGGTGTTCGGCGAGCACGCGAACGGGCGATGTTCAGGCCGAACTTTTGCTTGGGCCGGAACCGTTCGCCTATTACTAATTATTGTTATACATTGTAACGGGAGTCCCTTTTGGGCATAGGATGACTGAGAACTGATCTCGGATTACATGAGATGGGACATTTATGATAATTCATGTATTGCAGGAGATCTTGAAATATTACAAGTTATTAATTCTGACCCCACCAGGTCAATAGGACAGTAGTCATTCAGGGCCAGATTCTCATCCAGCGGCGTATCTTTGCGGCGGCGTAACGTATCCGATTTACATTACGCCTCCGCAACTTAGATGGGCAAGTGCTGTATTCTCAAAGCACTTGCTCCGTAAGTTGCGGCTGCGTAGCGTAAATCGGCCGGCGTAAGCCCGCCTAATTCAAATTTGGAACAGGGGGCGTGTTTTATGTAAATGTTCTGTGACCCAACGTGATTGACGTTTTTCACGAACAGCGCATGCGCCGTCCGTTGAAATCTCCCAGTGTGCATTGCTCCTAATACGCCGCAAGGACCTATTTGTTTTGACGTGAACGTAAATTACGTCCAGCCCCATTCACGGACGAGTTACGCAAACGATGTAAAATTTTCAAATTTCGTCGCGGAAACGACGGCCATACTTAACATTGGTACGCCGCACTTACGCCACCATATAGCAGGGGTAACTATATGCCAGGAAAAGCCTAACGTAAATGGCTTAACTTTACTGCGTCGGCCAGGCGTATGTTTGTGAATTCGCGTATCTAGCTGATTTACATATTTCGACGCGTAAATCAGCGTACACGCCGCTAGCGGCCAGCGTAAATATGCAGTTAGGATCCGACGGAGTAAGAGACTTACGCCTGTCGGATCTAATAGATATCTATGCGTAACTGATTCTAAGAATCGGGCGCATAGATACGACAACACAATGCAGAGATACGACGGCGTATCTGGAGATACGCCGTCGTATCTCCACTGAGAATCTGGCCCTCAATGTGTAAAATAGACTGTTGAGATGCTAATTAAGTCCACCTGGCTGTGGTGATGGGGCTTGCTGTGATTGCATTCTGTTGTTCATTGTGCTAATTAGGTCTGCTCCTAAGATATTTCATTGTGTATGCTAATGACTCTGTTTTGTGTGAAAATATTATTGATAATAGATGTGAAGTGTGACTTGTCAGCTGTAGTAATTAACTCCTCTAGATTCGGTGCCCGAATGTCTGTCTGGGATGTGGATTGAGGGGGAACTCGTTAAGCACCCATTGTGTGATGTTTTGGGTGGAGAGTTTCGTTGTCCCTGTAATTAATGTAGCATGCTTGTAACTGTATATAACAAGGCTGAGTTACCATTAAAGCATTCATTCGTTTTGGAACCAGAGAACAGAGCTGTGTGTGTCTCGTTTATTCTGGGGAATGGAATGGGTCCTGTCTGCTGGATTGTTGGAGTGTCGGATAAGCTGTCTTGGGTTGGTGGAATGGAATATCGTAAACGGTGTTAACCCCTGACCGTTACATACATCTATATACAGGTCGCTCTGACATATATCGCAGTGCTGTAGTGTACAGAGAAAACTGAGCCAGTCACATCAGACTCTGTATCAAAAGGAGCTTACACTCTAATGTCACCCTACAAGCACTCTATTATTTTTATCATTATAATTAATATTATTAATAATAATCATCATAATAATTAAAAAAATAAAAAAAATATTCACATTCTCACCTTCCCCAGAGGAGCGTACACTTTAATACCAGGCTGACTAAAAAAAATACAGGGGTAGATTCAAAAAGAATGGTCTATCTGTCCGCCCGGCGTAACGTATCTCAGATACGTTACGCCGCCGTAATTCAGGGCGCAAGTTCTGTATTCAGAAACAACTTGCGCCCATAGTTACGGCGGCGTAACGTATCTGTGTCGGCGTAAGCCCGCCTAATTCAAATGTGGATGATGTGGGCGTGTTTTATGTATATTAACTGTGACCCCGCGTATTTGACATTTTTTACAAACGTTCGTGAAAAAATCCCAGTGCGCATGCTCGAAATTCCGCCGGAAATCGTCATTGCTTTCGACGTGAACGTAAATTACGTCCAGCCCTATTCGCGAACTACTTACGCGAACGACGTAAAATTTTCAAAACTCGACGCGGGAACGACGGCCATACTTAAAGCGGGGGTTCTCCCTAAAAAAAAATGTTTCTAGCATCTCATTCAGCATAGTAGCGTGAGCTACAGTATGCCTTTATATATTTTTTTTGCGCCGTACTCACTGTGTAATCGCGTACTAAAGTTTCCGGGGAATGGGCGTTCCTATTCAGAGGGCTCGTGATTGACGGCCGGCTATGGCGCGTCACGCTTCACGGAAATAGCCAAAATAGGTGTTTGCTCTTCACGGCGCCTGCGCAGTCAGCTCCGATGTCTGTGCGCAGGCGCCGTATAGCACCGGGAAGAGCCGAGACCTACTCCGGCTATTTTCGTGAAGCGTGACGCACCATAGCCGGCCTCAATCACGAGCCCTCTGAATAGGAACGCCCATTCCCCGCGGGGAGTCTGAAATTTTACTACGCTATTAAACAGTGAGTACGGCGCCAACAAAAAAATATAAAGGCATACTGTAGCTTGCGCTACTATGCTGAATGAGATGCTATAAAGTTGTTTTTTAGGGTGAAACACCGCTTTAACATACGCCTCAAATAGCAGGGGTAACTATACGCCGAAAAAAGCCTAACGTAAACGACGTAAAAAAAAATGCGCCGGCCGGACGTACGTTTCTGAATCGGCGCATCTAGCTCATTTGCATATTCCTCGCGAAAATCTACGGAAGCGCCACCTAGCGGCCAGCGTAAATATGCAGCCTAAGATACGACGGTTGTAAAACACTTACGCCGGTCGGATCTTAGGGAAATCTATGCGCAACTGATTCTATGAATCAGGCGCATAGATACGACGCCGCACACTCAGAGATACGACGGCGTATTTGGAGATACGCCGTCATATCTTCTATGTGAATCTACCCCATAATTAGTAGTTGCTGTGTTAGTATTTCCTTCATTCAGCTGTGAGATATTCTGAAAGGTTTTGAATGGCAGGCAGAACCAATCCCTGACGCGACGAAACGCGTTCTTCTGCCTCCACCGCAGCATAAAATCGTACAACTATAAATCCATTACTAAAAGCCACAGGTGAAAATTATTCATGAGAAATCCTCGGAGGATCCTATCCGGTCATTAGGCTGTTCCGGTAACTGGCGTATCCTTATTTCTTTTTTGGGCTTTGGATAAGCCTGCTCAGCCATCCAGGGGATCAAACACAAAGACCAGACAGGGATGAGGCGGTACAGCGAGTTCTGTACAGAATATAGAGAGGCTGTAAATGAGAATACTGGGGCTGGGGATGTAGGTGGTCGTCTGCGTGCAGCGGGGGAAGATTTAGACTGCGCACCTCTGCAAGAGCAGTCACTCCAGAGCTTAGTAAATGAGGGGGAAGCTCTTCTGACTTTTAGACACGTACGGTTTGTTTCGTTCTAAATCGAAGATTCTGACACATTTCTGAATTCTGAATTGAAAATTTGGTTGTATCTGGATTACCGAATTACAATGGCGACAAATTTAAAACGAATCCGAAAAAAAGAAACAAAAACAAGAGTATAATAAAATAGAATATAAAATAAAACAATAGAATGGAAAAGAATAGAATACAATAGAATAGCATAGAAAAGAAAAAAAGAAGAAGAATGAAATAGAAAAGAAAATAAGGCGATAAAATAGAAAAGAATGGAAAATAATAAAATAGAAAACATTTAATAGAATCGAAAAAAAAACCCACTAAACATAGAATAAAATAGAAGGCAAATAAAACAATAGAATGGAAAAGAATAGAATACAATAGAATAGCATAGAAAAAAAAAAAAAGAAGAATGAAATAGAAAAGAAAATAAGGCGATAAAATAGAAAAGAATGGAAAATAATAAAATAGAAAAAATTTTATAGAATCGAAAAAACCAAAACTAAACATAGAATAAAATAGAAGGCATATAACTGCCTTCTGAAATAGGGATTTTAAATAGAATAGAAAAGAATGGAATATAAAATAATATAGCAAATAGAATATCAAACAATAGAATAGAAAAGAATAGAATAGAACAAAATTAAGAATGTAATATAATAGAAAATAAGGGGATAACATAGAAAATGATAGAATAGAAAATATTAAAATAGAAAAAAACTGAATAGAATAGAAAAAAAACAATATAACAGAATAAAATAGAAAGCATATAACCAAAATTGGGATTTTGAACAGAATAGACATTATTTTTTTTATGAAATAGAAAAAACAAACAAACAATAGAATAGAATAAAATAAAAAGCATGTAACTGTCTTCTGAAATAGGGTAATTTTAAATAGAATAGAAAATAACTTAATAAATAGAATATCAAACAATAGAATAGAAAATAATAGAATAGAATAGAAAAAAATAAGAATGTAATATAATAGAAAATAAGGGGATGAAATGATAGAATAGAAAAGATTAAAAAAAAAAATTTTTTTAAAGAATAGAAAAAAAAAACTTAATAAAATATGAAGCATATTGGGAATATTCCGAAATTGGGATTTTGAACAGAATAGAATTTTTTTTTATAATATAGAAAAAACAAACAAACAATAGAATAAAATAAAAAGCATATAACTGTCTTCTGAAATAGGGTAATTTTAAATAGAATAGAAAATAACATAATAAATAGAATATCAAACAATAGAATAGAAAAGAATAGAAAAAATAAGAATATAATAGAAAATAAGGGGATGAAATGATAGAATAGAAACAATTAAAATAGAAAAAAAATAATAGAATAGGAAAAAAAAACAATATAATAGAATAAAATAGAAAACATATAACCATCTTCCGAAATTGGGATTTGAACAGAATAGAAAAAAATTTAATGGAATAGAAAAAAACAAACAAAAAATAATATATAATAAAATAAAAAGCATATAACCATCTTCCAAAATTGTATTTATTTTAAATAGAATAGAAAAAAACAATAGAATAGTATAAAATATAATAGAAAGAATGTAACCATCTTCCTAAATTCAAATTTTGAATAAAACAAATTTGAATAGAATAGACTAGAATATAATAGAAAAGAAAAAATAGAAAAAAAAAAACAATAGACTAAAACAGAATAGAATAAAATAGCAAGAATATAACTGTCTTTCGAAATTTGAATTTCGAAAAAAAAATAAAAAATTAGAACTAGTATAGAACAGATTAGAAAGGGATCGAATAGAAAAGAATAGACTAGAAAATAAAAAGGACCGAATGGAAAAAACAATAGCAAAGAATAGAAAAAATAGTAAGAATATAGCTGTTTTCCAAAACTTTTAAATTTCAAACAAAAGTCATTTAAATTTGTATAGAATAGAAAAGAATAGAATAGGGAAAAAAAACAATAGAATATAATAAAATATACTAGAACGAATATAACTATCTTCCCAAATTCTAAATTTTGATTAGAATAAATTCAGCGTATGTCTGCTCTAGAGAATATGGCTGTGCGCTGGCGCAGGCGGAATAGAGGATTTTTTTTTTTCGTGTTTTTTATTTTTGTTTGGTTGGTTTGTTTTTGTTTTTTGTTGTGCCTGATAAATAGGAAGGACAATGAAGATTATCTATACCGTCAATATATCTAGAAAAGGAAACATTTTGGAACTGAAATGCTCTGTAAATTCCTTCTATTGCAGAATCGATTTGAGATATGTTATATATGTGATACGTATGCAATTGAAGTATGTTTGTTTGTATAAAATCGATTAAAAAACAATAAAATATAGAATAATAAAAAAAAAAGAATAAATTCAAATAGAATAGATCAAAATATAATAGACTAGAATAGAATATATCAAAATATTCTAACTGTCTTCCAAAATTCATATTTCAAATAGAATAAAATTTAATAGATTAGATTAGAATAGAACAGAAAGGAATAGATTAGATAAAACATTTAAAGAATATAACATTCCTATTCGAAACGCTTGGTCGAATGTTCAGAATTTGGACGAATTTATTTAAATTCAACCGAATTCGGAAAATTTGAATCAATTTTGAAAACGAAGAAAGGAAATAAAACTAATTAAAAAATTTTTACTAAACAAATGTAACTTAACCGGTTAACGCCCGCCGCATGTATATATACGTCCACAGAATGGCACGTACAGGCATATGGGCGTACATGTACGTCTCTGCCTTTCCGCGGGTCGGGGGTCCGATAGGGACCCCCCCCCGCTACATGCGGCGGTCGTATTCCCGCGGGGAGCGATCCGGGACGACGGATGTTTATAGCCGCTCCGTCGCGATCGCTCCCCGGAGCTGAAGAACGGGGAGAGCCGTGTGTAAACACGGCTTCCCTGTGCTTCACTGTGGCGGCGCATCGATCGAGTGATCCCTTTTATAGGGAGACTCGATCGATGACGTCAGTCCTACAGCCACACCCCCCTACAGTTGTAAACACACACTAGGTGAAGCCTAACACGTTCAGCGCCCCCTTGTGGTTAACTCCCAAACTGCAATTGTCATTTTCACAATAAACAATGCAATTTAAATGCATTTTTTGCTGTGAAAATGACAATGGTCCCAAAAATGTGTCAAAATTGTCCGAAGTGTCCGCCATAATGTCGCAGTCACGAAAAAAAACGCTGATCGCCGCCATTAGTAGTAAAAAAAAAAAAAATTATAAAAATGCAATAAAACTATCCCCTATTTTGTAAACGCTATAAATTTTGCGCAAACCAAATGATAAACGATTATTGCGATTTTTTTTACCAAAAATATGTAGAAGAATACGTATCGGCCTAAACTGAGGAAAAAAATGTTATATATATTTTTGGGGGATATTTATTATAGCAAAAAGTAAAAAATATTGCATTTTTTTCAAAATTGTCGCTCTATTTTTGTTTATAGCGCAAAAAATAAAAACCGCAGAGGTGATCAAATACCACCAAAAGAAAGCTCTATTTGTGGGAAAAAAAGGACGCCAATTTTGTTTGGGGGCCACGTCGCACGACCGTGCAATTGTCTGTTAAAGCGATGCAGCGCCGAATCGCAAAACCTGGCCTGGGCATTTAGCAACAAAATGGTCCGGGGCTTAAGTGGTTAATGGAATTATTTAAATATCGATTTGTAACAAAACAAAACTCATTTTTTTCCTTTCCGCACGTGTCTACTGACTCCCCTCATCCAATCACGTGCAAGCAAAAAAAATAAAAAAATGTTTTCTATTCAATTTTCCTTGCCTGTGATTGGGTGACACTTTACCTCATTTACTGAGAAGCTGCATTGGTGAAGGGCTCAGTCTATTTGTCTTTAGTAAATCACCCCCAATGTTTTACGAATCCACGTTATTTTACTGGCGGGTACTCACCACACCGACACCGGACATCACACAATGAATACAAAGACATCTTACCTGGAAGAAAAAAAAAAGAAAAGATTGCATAAGTGACACTTGTATTGTATATAATTCTCTATGACAGGGGTCCCCAAACTACGCCCCCCGGGGGGCATCCGGGCCGCTACAAGATTTTACCCGTCACATGGCTGAGGTCAGTGCTGTCTCCCCAATGTGGATGGTGGTTAGCAGAGGCTGCCTATGGTCTCCGTTCAACCCCACCCTTCATGGGGGCTCTGATGTAAGGCGGGGGGGGGACTCTGTAATAGACCTCGATGGGTACTGTTATGTAATGGGGGACTCTAATGGGGACCCCGATGTAAGAGGGGAACTTGAATATGGACCTGGATATAAGGCACACTCTAAAGGGGGCTCTGTTGTAAGTGGGGTCTCTGATAGGTACTCTGATGTAAGGGGGGTTCTGATGGGGATCCTAATGGGGTGACTTTCATGTGAGGGAACTCTGATGGTAACCCTGATTTTTTTTTTTAGGATAATCTGATAGGGACCCTAATGTAAGGGGGACTCTGATAATGATTTTGATGTAAGGGAGACTTTGATGGGGACCCTGATGAAAAGGGAGCTCTGTTGTTAGTGGGGTCTCTGATGTAAAGGGGGTTCTAATGGGGATCCTAATGTAAGGGGGGCTCTTATAGGGACTCTGATGAAAATGGGGTTCTGATGGGGATCCTAATGTAAGGAGGACTCTGATGTAAGGGGGGGGGGGGTTCTAATAGGGATCCTAATGTAAGGGGGGCTCTAATAGGGAATCTGAAGTAAAGGGGGTTCTGATGGGGAACCTAATGTAAGGAGGACTCTGATAGGGACTCTGATGTAAGGGAGACTCTGATGGGAACCCTAAAGTAAGGAGGTCAATGATGTAAGGGGGACTCTAATGGGGGACCCTAATGTATGGGGTGACTTTCATGCGAGGGAATTCTGATGGGAACCCTGATTTTTTTTTAGGAGAATCTGATAGGGACCCTAATGTAAGGGGGACTCTGATAATGATTTTGATATAAGGGAGACTTTGATGGGGACCCTGATGAAAAGGGGGCTCTGATTGGGACCCAAATATAAGGGAAGACACTGATGGGGACCCAGGTGCCATGGGGACTCTAATACGGACCCTGATGACCCTGATGTAAGGGGGACTCTGATAATGATTTTGATGTAAGGGGGACTTTGATGGGGACCCTGATGTAAGGCGGGCTCTCATGTAAGCAGAGACCCTAATAAGGACTCTGATGCATGGGGGACTCCAATGGTGATTTTGATAAAAGGGGACTCTGATGAGGACCCAAATATAATAGGGGACTTCAATGGAGACCCTGATGCAGTGGGGGTTCTGCTGGGGACTCTGATGCAAGGGGAACCTTGATATGGACCCTGATGTAAGTGGGGCTCTGACGGAGACTCTAATGTTAACAGGGACTCTGATGGGGAACCTAATATAAGGGGGGGGACTTTCATGGAGATTCCAATGTAATGGGGACTCTGATGGGGACCAAGATGTAAGGGGGACTCTGATTGCAGTTTTGGTATAAGGGGGCTTTGATGGGGACCCTGCTGTAAGAGGCTCTGATTAAAACCCAAATATAAGGGAAGACTCTGATGGGTTCCCTGATGAAAATGCGGCTCTGAAGGGAACTCTAATAAGGACCCTGATGTAAGGGGGGCTCTAAGCGAGACCCTGATGTAAGAGGGGACTCTAATAGGGACCCTGGTGTAAGGCAGGCTCTGGTGTAAGTGGAGACTCTGATGTAAGGGAGACTCTGATGGAAACCCTAAAGTAAGGGGCACTCTAATGGGGATTCTGATGTCAGGGGGACTCCAATGGGAACCCTAAAGTAAGGGGCACTCTAATGGGGATTCTGATGTCAGGGGGACTCCAATGGCAATTTTGATATAAGGGGACTCCGATGCGGGACCCCGATGCAAGGGAGATCCTGATATGGACCCTGCTGTAAGGGGAGCTTTGATGAAAAGACTCTGATGGGGACACTGGTATAATGGGCACTCTGATGGGGGCCCCCTAATATAAGGGAGACTCTTATCATTTTTTTAGGCCCATGAAAATTTGTAAAGTATACAACGTGGCCCGTGTACTGATGAGTTTGGAGACCCCTCCCCCATTGCATTGATTTTTTTTATAGTAGTCATTGCAATAAATATGTTGTATCAATTATCAATAATTTCACAAATATATCAATTATTAGTTGTATTATAATAATATCATATAAACCAAACCCCGGCTAGAGAGGTCCGGGAACACCAGCAGAACAATATAGAAAGTGAGGATCTATTGTGTTTGTAAATATAAAGTGTATGGAACAACAAGCTTCCTTTATTTGCTCCCTTAGGAAGTGTTTTGTTATATCTCTGGATCCTGCCAGAAATCCCATGAGCTGATAACATCCTGTGCTGCACTCTTATCAGGTAGACATGTGAACTATCCGAAAAATGTGTTCGTTTTCATTTTCGTTTCATTCATTTAAAAAAAAAAAAATTCAGGTCATGCGTTATGATAGCAATTCGTAGAGTCGAAAAAAAATGGGAAAACGTATTGACTCGAGTATAAGCCTAGGGTGTCCATCTGCATGCCTCACTGTGTCCATGCCTCACTTTGCCTCACTGTGCCCATGCCTCACTGTGCCTCACTTTGCCTCACTGTGCCCATGCCTCACTGTGCCTCACTTTGCCTCACTGTGCCCATGCCTCACTGTGTCCATGTGCATGCCCCACTGGGTCCATGCCTCACTGTGCCCATGCCTCACTGTGCCCATGCCTCACTGTGCCCATGCCTCACTGTGCCCATGCCTCACTGTGTCCATGCCTCACTGTGTCCATGCCTCACTGTGCCCATACCTCACTGTGTCCATGCCTCACTATGCCCATGCCTCACTGTGCCCATGCCTCACTGTGTCCATGCCTCACTATGCCCATGCCTCACTGTGCCCATGCCTCACTGTGTCCATGCCTCACTATGCCCATGCCTCACTATGCCCATGCCTCACTATGTCCATGACTAGCCTGACTTTGAACATGGGAGTCTATGGAAGGGGTGACGACTTTGAAAAATCGGTGCTCCCCCAGACAACAAATTTTGCACACTTGTAGAGGAGAAATGGGGCTACATGTGTGCCAAGTTTGGGGTCCAGGGGACCTACGACTGGCCGGGTACCGGGTCCCCAAAGTCCGGGAGATCAGGAGCAAAAAGGTGACTTGAGTATAAGCCGGGGGGGGGGGGGGGGGCATTTTCAGCACAAAAAAATTGTATATACGATAGTTAGTTATTATTTCAGATTTTAAAATTTTTGCTTTTCGGATTTTCAAATTTCTAATTTACAAATTTACGAATTAAAAAAAAAAAAAATTACGAATTTTTTAATTTACAAATTTTAGAATTTACAAATATTTGGTAAAATTTGTTAAATGGGTTTTCGTTAATTCTAAAATTTCCGAATTAACGAATTTGTATAACATTCATTCAAAAACAAATTTCGGAATGACATGAATTGCACATGTCTACTGAGCACCATAATCCAAAAGAACTATGTAATTCAATTTTAATATTCAAAGAAAACTCCCCCTATCCATCCATGTCTCCATGTTTTATTTTGCTGAGAAATCACCTTAAAAAACACCTCCCCTAGCATTTCAGGCTGCAGCCATCTTGAGTAAGGGCATATGATTCATGTAATATTTACTTCCTGGAATCCATTTGCCCTTAGCTCAGGCATGCAGTCAGGAGCTAAGAGCATTATCAGGTTCATTGCTCCCAGCCATCTCTGAGGACTACTGAACACATTCCTTCCCCTCTATGTTATGGAGAAGAGGGGACAGGGAGGTATTATAGTCTTGGCCTCAGGTGACAATTTTGCAAGGTTCAGGAGCGTGTTTCATGCAGAGTGCAAGGTTCAAGAATGCAAAATATACAGAGTGCAAGGTTCAGAAATGCGTTACCTACAGATTGCAAGGTTCAGGAATGCGCTATTTACAGACTTCAAGATTTTTACTAGTATGTTTTTTACAGAGTGCAAGGTTCAGGAATGTGTTATGTACAGAATGCAAGGTTCAGGAATGCATTACGTACAGTGTGGGTAAAGTTCAGGAGTGCGTTATGAACAGAGTGCAAGGTTCAGGAATGCGTTACGTACAGATTACAAGTTTAAGGATTGCATTTTGTACAGTGTGCAAGGTTCAGGAGTGTGTTACATACAGAGTGCAAGGTTCAGGAATGCATTACGTACAGAGTGCAAGGTTCAGGAATACATTACCTACAGAGTTCAAGGTTCAGGAGTGTGCTGTACAGAATGCAAGGTTCAAGAGTACGTTCCATACAGAGTGCAAGGTTCAGGAATGCATTACGTACAGAGTGCAAGGTTTAGGAATACATTACCTACAGAGTGCAAGGTTCAGGAATGCGCTGTACAGAATGCAAGGTTCAAGAGTACGTTCCATACAGAGTGCAAGGTTCAGGAATGCATTACGTACAGAGTGCAAGGTTTAGGAATACATTACCTACAGAGTGCAAGGTTCAGGAATGCGCTGTACAGAATGCAAGGTTCAAGAGTACGTTCCATACAGAGTGCAAGGTTCAGGAATGCATTACGTACAGTGTGCAAGGTTCAGGAATGCACTATGTGCAGAGTGCAAGGTTTAGGGGTGCGTTTTGTACAGAGTGCAAGGCTTAGGAAGGCATTATGTACAGAGTGCAAGGTTCAGGATGCCATGATGCCAGGGCTTACCCTTACATGTACCCCACCTGTCAAAAATAAGTACATGTGAGGCTAAGCCCTGGCATAATGGAAACTAATCCCTTAGTAAAAAAAAATATGAAACCAGTTGGAGAATCTTGGCTCTGATTTAGCAGTTAAGAAGGATGGAACAAGTTGGACCTTTGCAGAGAGTCAAAGCTCAAGCTCTCCAATAGGCAAGAAACAAGAGATTTGCTATTTGGAGAACCTTGACTCAGGAACATGGTGGACCTCTGAAGAGAGACTAGAGCTAGAGCTCTCCAATACGCAAGAAACAAGAGATTTGCTATTTGGAGAACCTTGACCCGGGAACATGGTGGACCTCTAAAGAGAGACTAGAGCTAGAGCTCTCCAATATGCAAGAAACATAAGATTTTCTATTTGGAGCACCTTGACTCAGGAGGACAAGTTTATGTTGCTTGTATTGGTCCAGCAGCACACCAACACCTTTGCAGCCACTGTGCTACATGCTGGGTGTTTGGTGTGCTCCTGCACCTTTAAGGAGGGGTAACTCCCCTTTAGTCCACCTGCCCTCATCTATCCATCAGAATGCATGTGCCTCCATTGTGGGGACACTCATTGTTTAGTGTTAGGACCACAGATTCCAGGGTGCCTTGGCGTGGCTCTGTGGCTCAAGCATGCGTTTGCAAATGCGTGCGGACAAAACCCCTGTTTTTAACGCATACTGTAAGACAGGTTATTTGGTTGTTCTGCGAGCTGGTCGGTAATCAGGCTAGGTTTTTCCATGGGCATTCCCCAGGCGTGGTTGTTACTTGACTCAGGAACATGGTGGACCTCTGAAGAGAGTCTAGAGCTAGAGCTCTCCAATAGGCAAGAAACAAGAGATTTGCTATTTGGAGAACATAGTGGACCTCTGAAGAGAGTCTAGAGCTAGAGCTCTCCAATAGGCAAGAAACAAGAGGTTTGCTATTTGGAGAACCTTGACTCAGGAACATGGTGGACCTCTGAAGAGAGACTAGAGCTAGATCTCTCCAGTAGGCAAGAAACAAGAGATTTGCTATTTGGAGAACCTTGACTCAGGAACATGGTGGACCTCTGAAGAGAGACTAGAGCTAGAGCTTTCCAATAGGCAAGAAACAAGAGATTTGCTATTTGGAGAACATGGTGGACCTCTGAAGAGAGACTAGAGCTAGAGCTCTCCAATACGCAAGAAACACAAGATTTGCTATTTGGAAAACCTTGACTCAAAAACACGGTGGACCTCTGAAGAAAGACTAGAGCTAGAGCTCTCCAATACGCAAGAAACAAGAGATTTGCTATTTGGATAACCTTGACCCGGGAACATGGTGGACCTCTAAAGAGAGACTAGAGCTAGAGCTCTCCAATATGCAAGAAACACAAGATTTTCTATTTGGAGCACCTTGACTCAGGAGGACAAGTTTATGTTTTACCTGTGGTGCTTGTATTGGTCCAGCAGCACACCAACACCTTTGCAGCCACTGTGCTACATGCTGGGTGTTTGGAGTGCTCCTGCACCTTTAAGGAGGGGTAACTCCCCTTCAGTCCACCTGCCCTCATCTATCCATCAGAATGCATGTGCCTCCATTGTGGGGACACTCATTGTTTAGTGTTAGGACCACAGATTCCAGGGTGCCTTGGCGTGGCTCTGTGGCTCAAGCATGCGTTTGCAAATGCGTGCGGACAAAACCCCTGTTTTTAACGCATACTGTTAGACAGGTTATTTGGTTGTTCTGCGAGCTGGTCAGAAAGTAGGCCTGGTTTTTCCCTAGGCATTCCCTAGGCTTTGTTGTTACTTGACTCAGGAACATGGTGGACCTCTGAAGAGAGACTAGAGCTAGAGCTTTCCAATACACAAGAAACAAGAGATTTGCTATTTGGAGAACCTTGACTCAGGAACATGGTGGACCTCTGAAGAGAGTCTAGAGCTAGAGCTCTCCAATAGGCAAGAAACAAGAGGTTTGCTATTTGGAGAACCTTGACTCAGGAACATGGTGGACCTCTGAAGAGAGTCTAGAGCTAGAGCTCTCCAATAGGCAAGAAACAAGAGATTTGCTATTTGGAGAACATGGTGGACCTCTGAAGAGAGACTAGAGCTAGAGCTCTCCAATAGGCAAGAAACAAGAGATTTGCTATTTGGAGAACATGGTGGACATGGTGGACCTCTGAAGAGAGACTAGACCTCCGAAGAGAAACAAGAGAGTTGCTATTTGGAGAACCTTGACTCAGGAACATGGTGGACCTCTGAAGAGAGTCTAGAGCTAGAGCTCTCCAATAGGCAAGAAACAAGAGATTTGCTATTTGGAGAACATGGTGGACCTCTGAAGAGAGACTAGAGCTAGAGCTCT
Organism: Rana temporaria; assembly: GCF_905171775.1. Taxonomy (NCBI): domain Eukaryota; kingdom Metazoa; phylum Chordata; class Amphibia; order Anura; family Ranidae; genus Rana; species Rana temporaria. The sequence goes on along the minus strand of NC_053490.1, from coordinate 527,788,136 downwards.
CCAATAGGCAAGAAACAAGAGATTTGCTATTTGGAGAACATGGTGGACCTCTGAAGAGAGTCTAGAGCTAGAGCTCTCCAATAGGCAAGAAACAAAAGGTTTGCTATTTGGAGAACCTTGACTCAGGAACATGGTGGACCTCTGAAGAGAGACTAGAGCTAGAGCTCTCCAATAGGCAAGAAACAAAAGGTTTGCTATTTGGAGAACCTTGACTCAGGAACATGGTGGACCTCTGAAGAGAGACTAGAGCTAGATCTCTCCAATAGGCAAGAAACAAGAGATTTTCTATTTGGAGAACATGGTGGACCTTTGAAGAGAGTCTAGAGCTAGAGCTCTCCAATACGCACGAAACAAGAGGTTTGCTATTTGGAGAACCTTGACTCAAGAACATGGGGGACCTCTGAAGAGAGACCAGAGCTAGAGCTCTCCGATAGACAAGAAACAAGAGATTTGCTATTTGGAGAACATGGTGGACCTCTGAAGAGAGTCTAGAGCTAGAGCTCTCCAATAGGCAAGAAACAAGAGATTTGCTATTTGGAGAACATTGACTCAGGAACATAGGGGACCTCTGAAGAGAGACTAGAGCTAGAGCTCTCCAATAGGCAAGAAACAAGAGATTTGCTATTTGGAGAACCTTGACTCTGGAACATGGTGGACCTCTGAAGAGAGACTAGAGCTAGAGCTCTCCAATAGGCAAAAAACAAGAGATTTGCTATTTGGAGAACATGGTGGACCACTGAAGAGAGTCTAGAGCTAGAGCTCTCCAATATGCAAGAAACAAGAGATTTGCTATTAGGAGAACATGGTGGACCTCTGAAGAGAGTCTAGAGCTAGAGCTCTCCAATAGGCAAAAAACAAGAGATTTGCTATTTGGAGAACATGGTGGACCTCTGAAGAGAGTCTAGAGCTAGAGCTCTCCAATAGGCAAGAAACCAGAGGTTTGCTATTTGGAGAACCTTGACTCAGGAACATGGTGGACCTCTGAAGAGAGACTAGAGCTAGAGCTCTCCAATACGCAAGAAACAAGAGGTTTGCTATTTGGAGAACATGGTGGACCTCTGAAGAGAGTCTAGAGCTAGAGCTCTCCAATAGGCAAGAAACAAGAGATTTGCTATTTGGAGAACATGGTGGACCTTTGAAGAGAGTCTAGAGCTAGAGCTCACCAATAGGCAAGAAACAAAAGGTTTGCTATTTGGAGAACCTTGACTCAGGAACATGGTGGACCTCTGAAGAGAGACTAGAGCTAGAGCTCTCCAATAGGCAAGAAACACGAGATTTGCTATTTGGAGAACATGGTGGACCTCTGAAGAGAGTCTAGAGCTCTCCAATAGGCAAAAAACAAGAGATTTGCTATTTGGAGAACATGGTGGACCACTGAAGAGAGTCTAGAGCTAGAGCTCTCCAATAGGCAAGAAACAAGAGATTTGCTATTTGGAGAACCTTGACTCAGGAACATGGTGGACCTCTGACGAGAGACCTCTAAGGCCTCGTACACACGGCCGAGGAACTCGACGTGCCAAACACATCGAGTTCCTCGGCCAGTTCAGCCCTGAAGCCGCCGAGGAGCTCGGCGGGACGAGAGCTCCCATAGAACAACGAGGAAATAGAGAACATGTTCTCTATTTTCTCGCCGAGGTCCTCGTCGGCTTCCTCGGCCGAAAGTGTACACACGGCCGGGTTTCTCGGCAGAATTCAGCCAGAAACTCGGTCGGAAGCTGAATTCTGCCGAGGAAACTGGTCGTGTGTACGGGGCCTCAGAGCAAAGATCCTTCTGAGCAGCATGCTGGATTTGCTACTCCGGCTGTAAATGCTTTCTGAGGAAAACCCAACTGTAGGACTTCACACTCCTTTTTTGATTCGATCCAACCAGAAGGCATTTCGCGGATTTAAGCTGAAAGTTTAATTGGGCAAAAAAAAAGAAAAAACATTCTCTAAAACTTTGTTCTTCCAATTTGGAACAGCAAATTGAAGGTTTGAAAACACAAAGACGCGTTTATTTATAACTCAACAATGGAAAGGCGAAAATTACAGCGTTCCCACTTGCAGAGTCCGCCTCGCCGTCGCCCTGTGTTAATGTCAGGCGGGTAGTTAATTTCATTGGCGGTCATATTTTTTTTATTCTATACCTTCTAGGCATGAGCGAGCCGTGTGCCGTCTGAAGGGACCTTGTACACATTGACCTTCCATTGTGTCTTCTCCTCATCCGGACTGCATGCTGAATCATGTTGCGAGCGTAATTGTCTTTTTTTTTTTCTCGCTAAATTAAAGAAACAACAGCAGTGTAACGGCGTCTGCGTGTCAGCGGCAGCCAGAGAAGCCATCTCACCGGCTTTCCAAAGTACCGTTTGACTCCTAATGAAAAATAAGGATTAAAAAAAAGGAGAATGTGGGATAATTGAGGCTGAACAATATCTGCTGAAATGAATGAACAAAACGGCGTTTAATGGCGTATTTGTCTGCCGTCTCGTTTCTTCACGCTGAAGAGTAAAATGGAGTCTGAGGATTTGGGGAATGTAGAGAATCGCAGACAATGGACGAGTCAATTTTCTTCCCTTGTGCGGTAATTAACCTCTCGTCTAATCTCGCTAGGAGGTTAGGTTTAAGCCGGACATTTTTTTTATGGAGAGCTTAACCACTTCAGCCCCGGACCATTTGGCTGCCCAATGACCGGGCCACTTTTTGCCATTCGCCACTGCGTCGCTTTAACTGACAATTGCGCGGTCGTGCGACGTGGCTCCCAAACTAAATTGACGTCCTTTATTTCCCGCAAATAGAGCTTTCTATTGGTGGTATTTGATCACCTCTGCGGTTTTTATTTTTTGCGCTATAAACAAAAATAGAGCGACAATTATGAAAAAAAATATATATTTTTTACTTTTTGCTGTAATAAATATCCCCCAAAAATATATAAAAAAACATATTTTTTCCTCAGTTTAGGCCGATACGTATTTTTCTACATATTTTTGGTAAAAAAAAAATCGCAATAAGCGTTTATTGATTGGTTTGCGCAAAAGTTATAGCGTTTACAAAATAGTTTTATGTCATTTTTATGAAAAAAAATGTTTTTAACAGTAATTGCGGCAATCTGCAATTTTTACTTTTTGCTGTAATAAATTTCCCCCAAAAATATATACATTATTTTTCCTCAGTTTAGGCCGATACATATTCTTCTACATATTTTTGGTAAAATAAAATTCGGTTTGCGCAAAAGTTATAGGGCCAGATTCACAGAAAAAGTACGCCGGGGTCTGCTGATACTCTGGCGTACTTTCAAATTTGCCGCATCGTATCTTTATTTGTAATTCACAAACAAAGATACGACGGCATTTGGCGAAGATCCGACAGGCGTACGCCTTCGGATCTTAGGATGCAACACTTCGGCGCCCGTTGGGTGGAGTTCGCGTAGTTTTCCGTGTTGGGTATGCTAATTAGCTGTTTACGGCGATCCACGAAGGTACGCGCGTTCGTCGCATTCTCTTACGTCATCGCTAGTCGGCTTTTCCCGTCGTAAAGTTGCGATTGCTATTTAGGTGGTGTAAAATTAGACAGCCCATGTTAAAGTATGGCCGTCATTCCCGCGTCGAATTTCTAATTTTTTTTTTTTGCGTAAGTCGTCCGGGAATACGAAAGTACGTAACGCACGTCACCGTTTAAAACATTACGTCGGGTGATGTCATTTCGCGCAAAGCACGGCGGGAAATTTCAAAACGGAGCATGCGCATGCGGGAACGCGTCTAATTTAAATGGTACACGCCCCATTTGAATTAGGCGGGCTTGCACCGGACGGCTTTACGCCACGCCGCCGCAAGTTTACAGGTAAGTGCTTTGTGAATCAAGCACTTACGCTGAAAACTTGCGGCGGAGTAACGTAAACGGGATACGTTACGCC